>NC_033641.1:10096398-10278078 GCF_001540865.1 Ananas comosus
TAGTTCCTCTTTCCCCTTTTTTCCCCCCTTTCCCCCCTTTTTTCCTCCATTATTTCTCTTTTTCTTTGGATTTTTAATCTAATATGTCCAATTTCTGAGCTGTTTTCTCTCGCGATCAAAAGGCCTTCTCTTTTAAGTTCTTCGGTGAACCTAGATTGATTAGGGTTTAGATTTTTGGCCCCAATTAGTAGGGCAAAGGAAAGTATAAAATAGCTTCTTTTTTTTTTTAATATTTTTCAAAAAAAAAGTTAGAGATTGGTAATAGCTAGCTTAATGAACTTAATTGATGTAAATATAAGTATATGATGCTTAATTATTTTTTAAACAAAGATATATATTTAAGGGTATATTGCACTACTAGTCCCTGAACTTGTAGTAAAGTTTTACTTTGATTCTCAAACTTTTGAGTTGGACATTCGACCCCTGGAACTTTTGCAAGTGCTTCATTTTAGTCCTTGCCGTCGCCCATTGATAGAGGAAAAAAAAAGTTATAACCCACAATCCTAGTATGAGATGGAATTGAGATTTTTCGCTTGAGGACTAAAGAGAAGCAATTTTAGGAGTTTGGAGTATTGAATGTTGAGTCAAACTTAGAAGTTCCAAGATCAAAAGTTCAATTTAAAAAGAGTTTGAAGACCAGTTAATGTACCGAACAATTTGCTATGTACTTCAGAAAACAACACAATTATGGTGTTAATGACCAAATCCAAGATTCTAAATCGTTCAAAGGCGCGATCTGATCATCAATTTCGACATGATCGATACATGACGATATCTTTGGTTTCAGATGTAAGCTTATGCTTGTGGGACGTTCTGCTGGGGTCTTGTTTAATATCGTCTGCTGCAGATTACTCATATCATGGCTCAGTTACTAAAGCTAGAGGGTCAAAAGGCGCAACGTACTTATTATGCCGAGAACTACGATCATTTCTCTAATCTGTCAGAGCCCATTGTTCATCACATTTTTGGCTTTCTTGGCACGAAAGACATAGCTCGAATCGGCACCCTCTCGAAAAGATGCAGAGAGATGTTCATCTCTAGCCCGTACTTGAAGTTCGCATCCATCTGTTCGTACGACAATCCGTTGTGCAAGCAATTCAGCGATTATGTGGACAGAGTTCTAAGCCTGAGGAATTCGTCAGAGATAAGAAGTTTGTCCCTTCGCTGGGTTTGCGATAACAATGAGTGCGACGTGGACGTACATCTTGTCGATAAGTGGATTGATATTGCCGTAAGACGTGGAGTTCAAGAGATCGAGATTGAGGTCGGGGTAAGGGAGGATGCAATGTTCAACTTTCCGAATTTCAGGGATGCAGTGTTCAAGTTGCCGAAGTGTATCTTCATTTCCAGAAGCTTGAGAGTGCTTAAGTTAGATATGCGGTATAATCGTCTCCAGGAACCTACTGGAGCTCTTCCTTCTCTTGAGGATCTGTCTCTATGTTCGCTACAAGTTTCCGAAAGTTGCCTTGAAAAATGGGTTTCTAGTGCACGCCCATCGCTTAAAAGGTTGACGATTTCAAACGTGCAGGGTGTGTTTGAAAATCTGAATATCGTTAGCAAGTCTCTTGAAGAGTTGGATATATCCGTACTCTCATGTAAACTCTTGAAGAATGTCGACATCTCAACGGAGAGGCTGGGAAAGTTGTGCTTAGACTTAAAAACCTTATTCACTAGGCATCTTCACAGCATGAAAATCGCCGCCCCTAATCTCCAAGAGTTGACGTGGATAGCGGGGATGGCGAGTAACGTTGAACTGAGCGAGTTTAAACTTCTAAAGAATGCTACTCTCTCCGTTGGTATATGTAATGACTACGTAGAAGGCTTTACTATCGGCAACCGCTTAGCAAAGCTTTTTCAGAGTGTACGGTTTGTTAGCGCACTGCAAATAAACAGTGAAGTTCTCGAGGTAAACACGCTCTTTTTTCATGTGTCAACTTAGCTGCTAACTCCATCCCTTGAACATTTTCAAGTCCCTGAATTTTCTTATTGTTTCTGTTTACTTGAGGCGGGCTAAGAAAGGTTGTTTTACAGTAAAAGTCGACGGATGCAGCTTTTTCTCTCTCTTTACCTTGTTTGACGAGCAAGGAATAAATTGCAATACACTAGAATCTTAGAGAGTGAAGTGTTTTAAGTGATACTTCGAGGACGAAGTCACTGACTCTCCATAGACCTTTATGAATATTTTCATACATATCTACCGACATTAACTTGAATTTTAACTGATACCATCCTGCAGACACTTTTCCTGCGTCATCGCATATCCGTTGCGTTGGATTCTCTTCGGCATTTAACCATTACAGTTGAATGTTTGACGCGTTACCATTTCTCAGCTTTTGCTTCCCTTCTCGCGGGCTTGCGTAATCTACAAACTTTATCCCTTAAATGTCATCGTGAGAATCGATATCCACCGGACCATTCATTGGTGAGTGTCGACTCAAAACCAACGACACAAAAACACAGTCCTTTATCTTTCTCCGTGTCGCTCGCTTGCGTGTTGCTTTAACTTCACTCCTTTCTTGCTTTTTCAGTGGTACAGGTGGAAGGCCGTCAAGTTTAATGAGCAGCACAGTAATGGATTTCGCAATCTGCTTGGTGATCAGCTAAGTATGATAGAAATGGAGTTGAAAGGAAAAGGTCATGAAGTTGTGTTTTTTGTCGGAAACATGATTAAGGCTGCGAAAGGCTTGCGGAAGATCACTATCGTTTACTCGAGAGAATATTATTCCGAGATGCTGTCGAAGATGAGGAACGAAATTTCCGCGACCGCGCTTCTACCTCTCGAAGTGAATTTAGTTGAGAAAGAATTTGGTGGATACGAAGATCCTGAATTATAAGATTACACTTTTTTAAAAAAGTTCTGTGACATGTATTTGCTAATTCCGCACATTTGTTACTTCGATATTTTGAAAAGTTCGAAGATCGACGATGTAGGTTTTGTTTACGAAGTTCTTACTCAGATGTTTTCCATTTCCTATCTCGAAGCAATGCGAACGGTGGATATGATGGTGATCTTACAGTGGGGACTATTTCGGATAAATGTTTATTGTTCTTAATCGTCCATTATGTAAAATGGACGCGCAAATCTCAAAGCAATATGAATGGTGAATCCAATGGCGTATAGTATTCATTTTTTTATTATTGATCTTCATCTCCAACACACTTTTTCTTCATAAACTTATTATTATTAATGTTTTTTACTCAGTGATTTTGGATTAAAAAAATTACATCTAATTTTTAACAAACGCACTATTCTCTACTTGAAGGAGAGTGCTACATACTACAATAATAATAATAATAATAATAATAATAATAATAATATGTATTAAGGGTGGATTATTATTTGTTAATTAGTGTCAAGCGTTAGTCTCTTGTACACGTGTCTCGCATTGATAGGTCCACTTGGCCCCCAATTGGTCCGTGAATCATCATCTCTCCGTTGCGAAATAGAAAACGAAATACGATTTACTACTTGATGACGTGGATATATATATATATATATATATATATATATATATATATATATATATATATATAGGGTCCGGCTACTATACTATTATGAGTATGATCGCCCTCGTACTCATAAGGTGTTTTCGATGATAGAGCTTCCGAATCAACGATCCACACCGTTAAACGTTATTTACAGTATTTAAAATTTCTAGAAATCAAATTTTATAGTTTTTCGACATCATTTATCTTACGATCAAGAGGTCAAAAATTTGACAATTTTTAACTGCCGGTATGAGATACTTGCTAGTTTAACGGTGTAAAAAAATCAGAATTTGTTGAATTTTTGATAAAAAATTCTATTCACTACATAGATAAAGATCAATAATTCTTGATCTTGAATTGAAAGATCCGATCATCCTTTTTTAGGACGTCGTTCGATTTTGACCGTTCATTTTATGTCCACTTGATGGACTTTATTATGATTTCGAAAATTTACAAAATTTATTTTCTAGAAGTTTCAAATATTCTAGATCATATTTAACAGAGTAGATCTTCGATTCGGAAGCTCCATCATCGAAAACAACTTATGAGTACGAGGGCTCCAATACTCATAATAGTATAGTAGCCATGACCTATATATATATATATATATATATATATATATATATATATATAAAATCTATATATAAAATCTTAAATAATGGATCATGGTTTACATTCACCATTGAAAATGACCGGATTCAACTTATTAGGAGTTTTGTTTATCTGACCAAGCTCAATTAATTTGAATGCAACACGTGTACTTTAAAACTTTTCAAAGCAAACAAAAAGATTTATTTTTACGTTATCTTGGATGATCAGGAGTTGAGATCGATCACTTCATTAAACTTAAATTTTTCTAAATTATTTAAACTTATGAGAGCTTGAATTTTATTATTTTTTAATATTATTTATTATTTATTATTTTATAAAATTCAAGTTTTATAAAGTTCAAATAGAATAAATCGTGTTTAATATTGCCGTTCTCGATTAGAAGTCCCTTCACCAGATACCTCTTCCATTTACTTCTAAAAATATTTTAGCTTAAAAAAATATTATTAATTATAAGTGTTTACATATAACCTCTATTATCACTGCTATCAAATTGTGTTTCCTTAGTTGTCATAGTATTAGAGCCCTAATTCCCTACCCATTAAAAACAACAAAATAAAAAATTAAAATTAAAATAAAAAGTAAAAATAAAGCATAAAGCTACTTTTTTGTGGACCATTGTTTACAGAGGCTTGTGCCTTCCACACCTTTATATGATCACTCATATCTTCTTTAATGTAAATAATAATGTAAATAAATAATAATAATAATAATAATTCTCACCTTTATTCTATTCTATTCCAACTCTCTATGTTGGAAACAAACTCATCACACTCCCCACACTTTTCTCCCCCACTTTATCCGCCATTGTTTCCGCAGCAATAAATGTACCCAAAAGATATTGTAACGCATTATTGATAAGTTAATATTATACATTTATGAGTTAGCAATTATATTATATTATATATATATATAGAGTTCGGCTGGGGTATTATTGATAGTACTAAGAATTTGATCATATCGAATTTTTCACCGTTAGATTTAATTAGATTATACTATTCAACCAACCACTCACTCAATCCAGGAGAGTCTACAATCATCCTAATCATCCATTTCTCAATCCAAGGCTAAAAAATCAATAAGTACCAATAGCTTAGTGCTATTGATAGTATTTTAGTCTAGTTCTATATATATTATATATATATATATATATATATAATATATTATATATATATATATATATATATATGAGGCTGCTGTCTCTCAGGAGCACGGAGGTCTCGCGTGCTCCTGAGCCGTTTCGATGATGGAGTTTCGAACGACGAATCGGCTCCGTTAAACTTGATCTAGCGTATTTAAAGTTTGCTAGAAAATAATTTTTTGCGATTTTTGAATCTCATTTACACTAGCAATCGAAAGGATTCAAAATCAATAATTTTAACGGCTAAAAAAAAATCCAATAAAAAGTGGTGATATAGCACTAAAATTTTCGATCAGAAATAATAGACTTGTTGTAGATAGTATAGAAGTATTTTCTATCAAAATTTTCACTCTGATTTAATACTTCACACACCGTTAAACTTGAAAACGACAGATAACAACCATTAAAAATTATGGATTTGAATCCTTTCGATCCACTAGGTAAATGATATCGAAAAATCGCAAAATTAATATTTCTAGAAGTCTTAAATGCGCTAGATCAAGTCTAACGAGCCGATCGTCGATACGAAAATTTCATCATCGAAAACGGCTCAGAGCACGGAGGTCCGTGTCTTTGAGAGCACAGCAGCCCTGCTCTATATATAATATTATATATATGTCCGCTACATGCTATCGGTAGCACGGAGCGCTCCGGCTACCACAGTTATATATATTAATATATATATACGAGAGAGTCCGCTACTATGCATCGAAACAAATTGGTAGACGGAGCGCTCGTGCTACCAAGTTGTTTTCGATATGCGGCTTCCAAATCGACAATCGGCTCCGTTAACTTGATCTACACTATTGAAAGTGTTTAGAAGCTAAATTTCTCAGTATTTTCGACATAATTTGACTATGATCAAAAGATCTCAAATTGACAATTTTAATGGCCGTGTGGTGTGTTTGTGAGTTTAACGGTGTAAAACAATCCAAATGCGATGAAAATTTATAGAAAATTCTTTTCACTATTTAAGTAAGATCATATCAGTATATCTGATCTTGAATTAAATCTTTTATCATCATTTTTTATGAGATTTTTATTTCAGCGTTCAATTTTAGACTACTTGTTTGATAGTAAATGATATCTGAAAAATTATGAAATTAGTTTCTAAATGCTTTAATGTGTAGATCAGTCTAACGAGCCGAATCGTCGATTTGGAACTGCATCATCGAAACAACTTGGTACGAACGGAGCGCTCCGTGACACAAGTGTGTTTTCGATATCAGCTTCCAAATCGACGATCGCTCCGTAGACTTGATCTATACTATTAAAAATATTTGAAAACTAAATTCAATAATTTTCGACATCATTTGGCTAGTGATCAAAAGGTTCCAAAATCTACAATCTTTAATGGTAAAGTATATGATGGCGTTTTTAAGTTCAACAGTATAGAAGTATTCAAATTAAGATGAAAATTTAATAGAAAATTCTACTTAACATCAATAGCAAGACTAATACTTTCGATTTCAAATTGTGAATTCTTATCACTGAGTTATAAAATTTTCATTTTCAGCGCGTTATTTTTAGACTACTCGTTTAATTGGTAAATGACGCCGAAAAATTATAAATTTAGTTAACCGAATACTTTCAATATATGATCAAGTCTAACGAGCGCCGATCGTTGATTAGAAACCGCACTCATTGAAAACAACTTGTGACACGGCAGCCGCCACCTCACAATGCTACCTATAGTATACCAGCTAGCTTATAATATATATATATATATATATATATATATATATATATATATATATATATATATGGCATTTAAAAGAATATTAATTTCAAACGTAGCTTACCCTGAAAACTTTCTATTTGATGAACTTCGTACATGCATGGATATATAAAAATAAAATGGGTGAATGGACTTACCCTAGATAGTGCTACGAGTCCCTTCAATCTAAAAGCTTATTCTGAAGCTCAATTTTTGTCGTAAATACACTCATCCGAATTTACGTGTTTTCAATATAAGCCACATATCTCAGGAGAGTTCAAGGGCTCAGCCCAAAACTCCATAACTCCGAAAATATGATATATTTAATAGAACTAATTAAATCTACATATTAAAGCCTATTAGATCCAACCCACTAGTACATATATCAAACCTTTCACTCATTTAATACTTATTCGATATGGTACTACTGATATGTAAACTCCTACTAATAGATAAGTCTCGTATTGAGTTTTCTTCTTTTTTTTTTTTTTTCCGATACTGCTTAAAATAGTCATTTATTAACTTAAATATTGCAGATAAAAATGTATATTCTTGTTCTTGATTAATATTATTATTATTAACTTTTTTTTTTTGAGTGATAGATAGCATGCAATTCGCTTCGTTTATTTCATTTAGAAATAAACTTAACTAGAAATGTGAATCAACTAGGATTCGAACTTAGGGACCTTAGGTACCAACCACAAAGCGCCCTTTGCCACTTGCTTTAGGGACGGTCGGTAAAAGCAGAGGAGCCTAACTCGATATATTGATACGTCACGCGCACATTAACAATATTTTTGGGTACCTTCTCATGAGGTCCAATAAGCATTTAGTTATGGAGAAAGCTAACAAGTCTCCTCCTAGCTTTCTGTTTCATCATTTAATTAGAGGCATGAGTTGTACACACTACACACACAGGGATTGGAGTGGTCAAAAAGAAAGAGCATAGCCTTGTTGGATTCCAAGGACTAAAACTACACACAAAATCTCTCTCTCTCTCTCTCTCTCTCTCTCTCTTCTTTAATTTCTTTATTACAATTTCTTGGTCATCTCATGTGCAGGCCCCCATCACAGAATACAGAGTCTGAGTCAACCAAAATTACTCATCTTTCAAAGATACTATATATCATAAATTGCCAATAATATTTCCAAGAGCAACCGACCAAATCTTAGTACGATTAACTAAGAACTTAATAGTTGGTGTTTAATATCTCAAATTTAAAATTTAATTATTTTGTATTTACGGCCGAGTTCATTTCTAACAAATGAACGAAATGAATAAACTACTTTTCTCTCCAAAAATATTTTAAGAGCTGAGCTCCTAGGGAGAGTTTGGTTTTCTAGAAAAAAATTTCTAGAAAATAGTTTTTCTGGTTGAAAAAGTATTTTTGGCAATTTTGATTTTCAGCAAAGTAGTTATTCTGGAATTTTTTTTTTCCAGATTTTATGGGAAAAAAATCTCCTTTTTGTTTTTTTTTTTCTAATTTGTTTATTTAAAAAGCAAAAACTATGAAAATAATATTTTCATAATTTTTGAGGAATCAAACAGTACCCTTTTAAATGAGAAGTAAGGACATATTAATAGTAATATATTGAATAAAATGATTAATTTCTTTGGATATATAGTAAACAAAGCATATCCATATATCATAATTTGTGTGTGTGTGTATATATATATATATATATATATATATATAAAAGTTTCATAATAGTTTATAATGGCATTTATTCTTTCTGATATAATGATATTAATTGAATATAACCACACGAAATAATAATGCACGAAATGAATGGTTGATAGAGAGCTTATAATAAAATTTTTGTTTGTATTCAATTTATTATTTTAAGGGAAAATATTGAAAGGGATTTAATTTCCTTCTTATTTTTTTGGTCGGCAACGTGTTCGTAAATTGCGGCCATGTTTGTCCACTCCCTCTTTTTCAACTTTTTATTTTAATTTTATTTTATTTTATTTTATTTTGTTTTGTTTTTCAACTTGTTCTTGCATGGTAGTTGTTGCATAGCTGGTTCCACATTTATTAGTACAGTTTAGTTTTTGTTTTCTAATTCTTCTTTGGCCAACAATTTTATTTTTTAAAAAATATACACCTCAAAGTGGATGTAATTCGTATATTCGATCCCTAAAATAGGTGAGGTGTATAACTTATTATCTCAAAAAAAAAGAGTATATTATAGTTTAATTAGCAATCCTTTTCTTCTTTTTTTTTTGCTGTAAATAAAATTAGTTTAAGAAAAATTTAATTTAACACTTCATCTAAAAGAAGAGAAAAAAGAAAAAAAGTAAATGAGGATCAGCACCGTATAATTTCTTATTATGCCCGAGTAAGATTTTGAGATTTAGACAAAAATTTGATAGACAGAAACAAATATTAGAGATTCGAGAGTGGGACAAATCATATGACTCATCAAATTATATATCTTACTAAAATCTCATTGAGCAGTTTTTCAATAACGTCGCGCTCATCTAAAAATACTAATCAAAGTATATTTTTTAATAACACTATATCGATCATCTAGCACGACTAAATTAATTAGATGTTAACATCTTTGCAATTAGGTTGATCAGATTAAACTAGATAGAATATAATACTTGGTGGTTGGTACCCGAGACCTAAGTTCCAATATAATACTTGGTATGTAGTATAATTAATCCTTCAATTGTAGACTTTCTCATCACCTAACTATCAAAGTTTCCACATGAAGGTGCTAGAAAAACTAAAAAAAAAAAAAGAAGAAAAGGGCCATGTATGTTAAGTGATTGTTGGGGATTTGTCATATATATATTGTGATTGGTTGAGAGGGTCAAAATGATGAGAAACTTCTCCATCTATGGACATGAGAGTCAATTAAAATACACAAATAACTTGTGTGAACAAAAGAAATTAATAGCCAAGTTAATTTCCAATTGGATGTTTCCTTCTCATTTATGAGTTCATAGTTGACAAGTAAGTCCCTTGTTCTACTAGCAAAATTATCAATAAATTAATTAAAGTGGAATCTGTCATTGACCAAGTCATCGCAATACACGTAACCAATTAATATTCAGATTGATAAACTCAATCAAATATCACATATAGCAGGCACTCCAATCTGCTATTACATTGTAAATTTATGGATTAATTTCATACATGTCCCTATAAACATAGTAAATGGCAAATATATTCCTACGAAGTTCAAATTTTATATGTAGTTTCTGTAAAAGTTCTGATATTTTCAAATATGTCCCGATAGTTTACTTTTTTTTTTGAGAGATTTCCTAGCGCAAGTGGCAAAAGGCTTAGTGGTTTGTACCGGAGCTCCAAAGTTCGAATTCTAGTTTATTCATATATTCAGCTAAGCCATACTACATATGAAAGTTGAACTTTGTAGAGATATATTTGCTATTCATTATATTTGCAGGAACATGTATGAAATTAATCCAAAATTTATAATACAAAATTTAAACAAAATTCCAGTGTTAAAATAGAGTTTATAAAAGCTTTTACTTTTATTTCAAAATTTGCACAGGTCATGCAAAAATAATATATGCCTGTGTGGACCCCACACAACCTACTATTATATTAATATTTGTAAAAAAAAAAAAGAAAAGAAAGAAAAAGAAAAACTCATTTACTTTTGAGGAAAAAGTAATCAATTGTGTTGCTGTCCATTTCAGAACCTGTTCAATGACAGTTCCTTCTACTATACCCTGCAGGATTGTCAATAAAAAGACAAGGAATTATTAATGTACTACTACTCTTCTTACAGGTCCATGCAAACACCTAGAACATAGATCCAATGAAATAATTAGGGATAAATTATACAATATTCTCAAAATCAAAAAAAAAAAAAAAAACAAACTTGAGGCCACTTTGTGATATGACCAGGAGTAGACTCTCCAGAGCTAATTTGTAATATAGCAAGAAACTTTCCAAATGAAGCCTCTTGTAAATCCTTTAGATTTCTTCTTTTTTTTTTCTTTTTTTTTTTTTTGAATTGACATTCAATTTCCTTTCCCTTGAGAAAACTTAGGACAGTTTCTCACACTACATAAAAAGTGATTGGAATTAACATAACCAAGTAATTACAGCATACAAAGTTAGCTTGTTAAAAAACAAGAACAAACATCTGATTCAATTAATTCCCCAGAGAAAGAAGAAACTGCTTTATTTTTTTCTTATGAATATATTCAGAAGTACTGTAGGGTGTGTCAAATTTATTATAAGGTCATTTGATCACATCTCAAACAAAGATCCACAAGTAAGAAGAAGAGGAGGAGGAATTAGAGGTGCTTGCTACAAATATATATGCCAGCAAAAATTTGAATCAGATCACAATTGACATTATAATTTTTCTTTTTCTCCTATTCTATCTCTTTTCACCTGTCAAAAAAAAAAAAAAAAAAAAACGATAAAAGAACCTCTATCCAAGTTACCATGTACAACAAATTCCCCTGTATTAAAATGCATGATTTGTGTCTTGGTCCGTGCCGCGCAGGCACTCTTGCATGATCTGAATATTCTCAGGCAGATCAGGGCAGCGCTTTTGTCTTGCGGCTCGCGAGCCCGCCGCTCTCCATGAGAGCAGCCAGCGTTGGTGAGGAGGCCGGCCGCGAGAGCGCGCGCGGCGTCTCACGGGCCCTGGCGTCGCGGTGGCGGTGGCAACCACCTCCCAACAGCACCCCGACCCGCCGCTCCGCCCCGCTCCCTCCCGCTCTTCATCATCCGTCCACCACCAACTCCTACCGCACTCCTCCACCCCGCATATCTCCCCACCCTGCCCTCCGCGTCACACCCGCCGCCGCTTCCAAAACTTCAACCGCGCCGCCCGCCGCCGCCGCCCGCCCCGCCGCGCGCCCCCCATAAAACCGCTCGCCGCGGCGCCCACTGCGCAGCGCGTCACCATCTCCCCCCTCCCCCGCCGCGACCCCGCCCCGATCCCGGCGAGGCACCCCATCGCCGCCGCCGCAGCCGCCGCCGCCGCGGGGGCGTCGCCCTCTCCGGCGAGCCGGATCAGCTCCGGGATCAGATCCGGCGCCTCCGCGACCGCCGCGGCCTCCGACTCGCTCCCGCACGCCGCGATCAGCGACTCCAGAACCCGCGCGGCGTCGACCCGCGGGCCCATCTCCTTCGTCCTCAGCACGCGGGCGAGCGCCGCGGCGGAGGCGCCCGGGTCGGCGGCGGCGGCGACCGCCCGCTTGTCGGCGCCGTCGGCGGCGAGGACGAGCGCCAGAACCCGCGCCGCCGCCGCCTCCGCGCCCTCGACCCGGAGCAGCGGCGCGACGGCCGCGGCGAGCCCGTCCTTGTCGACCTCCCCCTCGTCCTCGTCGTCCTCCTCGAGGATCGCCGCGATCTCCCGCAGCGCCGGGGCCGGGTCCGCCGCGTCGCGCGCCTCGCGGAGGAGCTCCTTGACCGCGGCGGATGGGGAGGAGGAGGAGGAGGAGGAGGAGAGGGTACTAGTAATCGCGCTAGGGTTAGGGTTAGGGTTAGGGTTAGGGTTAGGGGCGTTGTCGTTCCAGAGGCGGATGAGGCGGAGGAGGGTGAGGTTGGGGACGAGGTCGGTGGAGGAGAGGGGCTGCATGGTGGCGGGGCAGGTGGCGTTGCCGGACTGCAGCCAGCGCTGGATGGAGGAGCGGTCGTAGGTGACGCCGGTGCAGAGGCTGACGGGCGACCTCATGACGTCCAGCGATATCGGGCAGCGGAAGAAGCTCGGCACCTTCACCTCCAACGCCCTCCTCGTCTTCTTCTTCTGCGCCAGTACGCCCTCCTCCCCCTCCTCCTCCTTCCTCCTCCCCATCATCATCAATCAATCAATCAATCTATCTATCAACACCTTGCTTACTCTTTAATAATCTTCTTAATTAATTCTACTAATTCCTCCTTGTTGCTACTCCCCCTGATTGTTCTGATTCCTAGCTAATTAATAATGGGTGTGGTGTGGTGTGTTGTGATGTGTTTTGTGTGTGGGATTTGGGATGGTGATGCTCCCAAGGAGGAAGAAGAAGAAGAAGAGGGAGAAGAGATGATGAGAAAAGAGGGAGGGAGGGAGGAGAGAATGGAGTAGAAAGGGAAAGATGGGGGAAGGAGTGGGTTTTAAGGTGGTGGAAATGGAAATGTAGGAGTAGATGGAGAAAAATAAAAAAACCCCCCTTAACTATAGATTATTCTACAATTGGTCCTTGTACTTTCCTTAGTTTAGGCAAACAATATCAGGAGGAGAAGAAAAAATATTTGATAAAAAAGAATATTTGATGCCTACTACCTAACCAATAATTTGTAAAAAAAAATTAATCATATAGCGAAATATAATAAATTTTAATACCTAAAAGTAATATAGGTCACGTATAATTATATGACTGTACTGTGTAAAGCATAATAAAATAATAAATAATAAAATTTAATATTTTGGGTCAGATGTTGTATAAAATTAGGTAGATATGAACTAAAGAAAAAATAATTTTAAGTAGAGGGGTCTCCTTGCATATTTCATCCTTTTCAAAGGAGAGAGAGAGGGAGTCAAAGAAACTGAGGGAGGGTGATGACGTAGGATGGGGGGTTGCTTTCAAATTTTTTGGGTTTTTCTTGTTTACTTTGCCAATTGCTTTCCCATCTTTCTTTTTCTTTTGTTTGCTGCGCATATTTTTTCACTGGTATTAATAATGGTGTCGATCCGTTTATTCAAGTACTCTCTTTTTCTTATTCTTTTTTTTATTTTTTTATTTCTCTTTTTGCCTTGTTTGGTCTACGGTCAAAGGTGCGTGTTCCGGGTTAGCTGATTTCGTGGGGATATAGGTCAAAATTTAAAACTGGGGTGGGGATTGGTTACGTGGGATTATTCGTGATATTATATGGTCTCATTATTCCACAGTAATTTTACTGGAGCTGTGGGACCCACGTGTGGTTAGGAATTACCAGTAGGAATGCAAACGGGACGAATCCGAATGCAAGAAAGATCGCCATCTCTCTTTTTCTTTTTTTCTTTTTTTTTTGTGACGGATCAGGACATATATTTTGAACGGATTAATTTTTATCATATTTTCTTATTATACACTCATTTGAAATGAATTGAAACGAAAATAAATTTAGGACAGATTTTTAGCAGATCGACCATCACTTACGATTTCATTAAAAACGAATCAGTACGGATGCTCCACTAGCCTGGATCCATTTGCATCCTTTAGTTAGGAGTTTTTTTTGTATTGAGAGGGTATTTGATGCACACGGCATGTATACACAGAGGCCTCTGTATTGCCCATTAGAAATTTAAATCTAAATTATTTTTTTTTACTTGTACCACTTTAGGGATTTTTACGTACTAATATGATGAATTATTTTTTTTCAACTACTCCGTCCTTCTTTATCATTGATTGTTTGTATGGCATGAATTGGAAAGAGTTGGAGACAGAATCGTACCAAATGTAGTTGGCAAAGGCTTAATAATTGATACTCAAAATTTTCAAATTCGAAATCTATACTTATTTCTGAAAAAGATAAATAAAGTCGATAACTTGCTACTTTTCTCTCTTAAGAAAAAAAGGACAAAGTTGGAGACTGAATCATAGAAATTATACATTAACCGGGCGAGTACGCTCAATTCATTTTACTTTATTGTACTTATTAGGTTAATATAGTTCATTCAATTTCAATCTCAAACGAAGCATTATAAAATAGTGAATTCTCAACAATTTTTGCTATTTACATATATATATATATATATATATATATATATATATATATATATATATATATATATATATATATATATATATAAGCTATTTAGAGGCCGTAGATTACATCTGAATTCAGATTTAATTATCTCTGTAATTGAGTTTTGTGATTTGCTCTGATATATTTGTGGAGACTTTGACTATTTCGTCAAATTTTTTTAGAAAGAAAGGTAATTTGCTATAAATTTTGTTTTTTTTTTAAAAAAAAATAAATTTTGCTAGAAATATAAAGTAATTAGATTTCGAATTTAAAATTTTAGATACTAATAATTAATTTTTTTTTTCACTTACCCTGGCTTGGTACTGTTCTGTTGTTATTGTAGGGATTATGGTCTACGGAGGCACGTGGGGCCCACGTGCCTAACCAAGTAACCAACGCCGCGGGAACTCCACGGGTTGGTCGTCGCTCGTAGTTAACGGCTCGGATCCGTGAGAAAGGTAACGGACGTTTATCACACGCGTGGGTCTTAACACGTGGGATGCATTTTACCGTTACTTGATTTTACCTGGAATATCAGAATAAATTACGAATTATTTAAATATAATTATCTTTTTCATCTATTAAATACTATAAAATTTCCAAGTTAAAAAGACATACGAAATATAATATTCATATCCATTTATTTTATTCCAATAAAAAGTCTTTTTTTTTTTTCCTTTTTGAATCGGTCAAAATTTACATCAATAAATTCAAACTTCGTGAACTTTGCAGATTATATCTATTAATTATGAAATATTAAGAGCGGCGTGTACGCGCGGGTCAGGTTAGTGCTTTAATTATCGTATTTGGTTCCACTTATTTGGCTAATTATAGAAATTAATTTTGTTATGCTAAGCTATATCTGGGTTTAGTTTATATACCGTTCTCAGTTCTCTTCAATTCGTAACCCTTGTGTATACGTTATTACTTCCGTATACGCGTATGTACAAGTAATCTATTTAATGCTCTTGCTTTTTTTTTTTCCTTTTTTTTGCATAATTATATCCGTAACTCTCACAATTTAGCCAAAAAAAACATATAGATTATACATATATGTTGAATTTTATTTAATATCGGCCGAAAAACTATAGATGAAACATAAGGAACTCTCAAATGTAAAGAAAAATTAAAATTTCGAGAGTAATTTTTCAAATGACAAAGTGGGGTTCAAACTCTTTTTTGTTTTAATTAATGTTTTTTTTTTAAAGAAAAAAGAAAAAAAAAGAGAAGCTTTTATAGCTTTTTGTGTAGGCCGTGTTTTGATTAATTAATAAATTCATCATTATTACAGATCGAGATCCCAACAATTTCTAACCAATCGATCTTAATTATTACTAATTATTGTTATTACTATTTCTAACTAATAACCACTATTATTATTATCACTATTTTTTTAAAATTAAATACTCCCTTTGTAGTCAATCATTCTAAAACCTGGAAAAAGAGAAAATTTAAGTATGGAAATTACAACTTTACAACTAATTTTGATCAACCTAATGTGGTAGGTGTGTTGCTTATAATTAAAAAAAAAAGAAATTAGAGTTAGTGGTCATTAGTCCACAGTGCATTCCAACAGTGCATTCCAACCTAGAGCTTAGCTAGATCACAGCAAGTAATTAAGACTTAGGTATTGAGTACATTAATTGCTATTCAATAAAGTATTACAATTAGAAATTACTATAAAAATATTTTTGTTAAAGATTTTTTTTTTTTTTTTTTAACAACAGAGATAAGAATTCCAACTTGTTCGGAACCGGTTTGAACTATAAGATCGATTGTAATACAGTTAGATGAAGTGTTGTTTTAGAACCATTATTAGAAAAGAAAAAAAAAATTTTGTCGTACTTTTATAGTTGAACTGAAAAAAGTTTTCGACTCTTTTTATTGCAGAATATATATGTTATTACAGGCAATTAAAAGTAAAAAATTAGATATGGAAGTTTGATCCATAGAATTCTATCAATATTTGATCATAATAAAAATTATAGATTCTTATTTATTTTTCAACAATTCGAATCAACACAGTTTTTAATAGTGTGTTGTATTATTAAGTGATTTTGATGAACACGGCATATATAGGCCTTGTTATTCACGTTCTAAGCCGTGTTTCGCGTTTGCTTTTGCACTTTGGATTCTCCGGAGACTTTCTCACGACTTTTATCCCTTGTTTTTTTTCTTTTTTTTTTTTTTTTTTTGAGGTTTGACTTTTGGGGTTTTTATTATTTTCTTTTGACTTACATGTGAATCGAAGCTCACCTTTATATATATAATAAGAGCTGGGTTGGTATACTATCGATAGTACGAAGGCCTCCGTGCTATCAAGTTGTTTTTGATGATGCGGCTTCTAAATCGACGATCGGCTCTGTTAGACTTGATCTACACTATTGAAAGTATTTGGAAACTAAATTTCATAATTTTTCGATATCATTAACTATCAAACGAGTAGTCTAAAAGTGAACGGCTGAAAATAAAATCTCATAAAAAATGATTATAAAAGACTTGAATTTAAGATCAGATGTACTGATCATACTCTAAAGAGTGAAAATAATTTTCTATAAAAATTTCACTAGATTTGGATTGTTTTACACCGTTAAATTCACAAACGCATCACATCAACTATTAAAATTGTCAATTTTGAGACATTTTGATCACTAGTCAAATGATGTCGAAAAAGTATGAAATTTAATTTCCAAATACTTTTAATAGTGTAGATCAAATTTAACGGAGCCGATCGTCGATTTGGAAACTGCTTCATTGAAAACAACTTGATAGCACGGAGGCCTCTGTACTACCGATAGCATACCAGTCTAACTCTCTCTCTCTCTCTCTCTCTCTCTCTCTCTCTCTCTCCTAGTTTAGATTCCTGCTACCGACACTACTAGGTATATAAATATAATATAGTAGTCACCGGAGCTGGTAGTAAATTAATTNATTTTTTCGACATCATTTGACTAGTGATCAAAAGATCTCAAAATTGACAATTTTAATGGCCAATGTGGTGTGTTTGTCAGTTTAACGGTGTAAAATAATCCAAATGCGATGAAAATTTTATAGAAAATTCTTTTCACTATTTAGAGTAAGATCAGTATATCTGATCTTGAATTTAAATCTTTTATCATTATTTTTCATGAGATTTTTATTTTCAGCCGTTCAATTTTAGACTACTTGTTTGATAGGTAAATGATATCGAAAAATTATGAAATTTAGTTTCTAAATACTTTCAATAGTACAGATCAAGTCTAACGGAGCCGATCGTCGATTTGGAAGCCGCATCATCGAAAACAATTTGGTAGCACGGAGCGCTCCGTGCTACCGATAGTATAGTAGCCTAGTTCTATATATATATATATATATATTTCCAGGTTTTCTCACTGGATTCTTGATGGCGTAGCCATAAATTTGGATCACTAGTGCAGGGTTTGGAATAAGATCCGATTGAATATTTCAACCAATGTAAGATATTAATCTCTCGAATTGAAATAGAATGATATAAGAAAAAGAAAAAGAAAAACAAGATCTTGTAATAGAAAGAAATTGAAATGGACTGATTAAATTTTTTTAAAAAAACCTGTATAAATCGATTGTAGCCAATGTTTTGAAACTCAAATCGATCTGGCCGGTCGGACCGCCGTGCAACCTAGTGTCCAAACTGATTCGGTTCAACCTATAAAACCAAACCGACTTCAAACCAGTTTTAACTCGTTCAAATTAGTGTTTTTACTAGTAAACCGATGAACCTGCCGACTTATCTTTAATCATATATTTTAATAATTAATTAAAGTATATTTAAAAATATTGTAGAACATTTATATTTAGGATAAGTTTTTTTTTACTTTATATTGTATAAAAAAATTATAATTAAATATTTATAACATTATACTAATGCCATTCAACTCAGCGATTGGGTTCAACCAGTGACCGATTACCTCATGGTACTATTTATCATCAGCATAACAATACTGTGCTAACTGTGCTTAGTAAGTGATTACTATGACTAAAAAAGGTGCTTTTCATTTTGCTATTTAGGACTCGTTTGGGATTATAGAAAGATTGCGTTATGTGTGGTGAGAAAGTACGATGAAAAAGTATTCTATTTGTTTCAGTACGTAATATTGCGTTCCGCATATCGCGACGAGTCGGTTACTATATATTTTTTGCAGTCCCACCGAAGAACGCTGAAGTATATCCCTATATATTTTTACCGCAACTTCATTTTATCTAATAGCGTCAGATGAGTCTCAATACCAAACTAAGTTTTAGTAAATATATATTATGAATTTATGGATATGGCACTTATTAGTGTGCAAGTTTTGTTAGGATTTCATTTGCAATAATTTGGTCTCAAATGAAATAACTATCAAAGAAGTAGATTCTAGGCCTGCTTAGTTGCTAATTTGGGTTATACAATGATAAACTTGTGTGCAACACAAACACTCTTATATTTCTATTAGTTGTTGTTGCAAGGCTCTTGGGTGCAAAAATAAAAGAAATGTAGCACTCTCCAATTTTTAACATTGTTGTGAGTGCAAACAAAAATATATGAAACTATAACCAACCAACTTATTTAGAAGTTAGAGACCTGCATTTAATGTTATCACCTTGTTCTTGGAAACTATAGCTAGTGCATTAAAACAAGTCATAATACTAGGGTGGAATGGTGGTTTCTAGTTGAGGAAACTTAAGCACCAATTTTTTGAACTAAAAGAGAAAGAATTTACCGATCGTCCTGAGAGCAAGTGGCAAAGGAGTTGGTGATTGGTACCCGAAACTCAAATTCGAATTCTAATTAATTTACATTTCCAGCAAAATTTATTTTTAAATAAAATAAACGAAACAGGTAGCGTGCTACCTATCTCTCAAAACAAAAGAGAAAGAACTTTTTTCAGTTGAGGTGTGTGTCCACCAACTAGTTTGGTTCAACTGTTTCTAAAAGTGTACAGCTTTGGTTCAAGCTCACATGGGTTGGGTTGGCTCTGTCCCAACCCTTTAACCACATTAGACCAGGTACCAACCAAACCTACTCCCACCACCAAAATATATATATATATATATATAGAGAGAGAGAGAGAGAGAGAGAGATATGATTCTCTACAAATTAGGTTACAAAAATTGGTACGACCAAACTTTATAGGGAGAGATTATGATTATATTTGTTAGTTTCATCAAATCTTTAATAGAATTTTCATTTAAACTTTGATACTCTTAAAGGATCCAATTGGGTTTCCAATCGTCTTCCGAATGTTAGCAAGAGATTTCATTATATTATTCGTCCAAAATTTTAAGCAGAAGAATGATATTTGGACTCGAAACTTCTTAATTCGTTCAAAATATGAATTTTAATTAAAGAGAAAGAAATAAAATAAGACTGGGAGTCTGACGGGTGTCGTACTCTGAACCTCATGTTCTGATACGATATGAAATTACGTGAAATAATATTCAACATAGCGTGATTGGACCTTTTCAATTAATTAAGTCCCTTCTATCTACTAGCTTATTAACCCAAAATTATTTCTAACTTGATTGGAACAACTGATAGATGCTGAAAGCTTAATTGCACTGATTAAAAAATTAGAAGCAAAATAGAAAGATGGGATATAATAATATTAGTGACTAGTGATGTAATTAGCCCTTAATATTTTATAAAATTGAACCGAGCCGCATAACTTACATAATTTAGAAAATATCATACATTTGGGGTGGAGAGATCCCCAAATCTATGGGGTTCATTTCAATGTTGTATAATAACAATTACGAGTCAAAAAGGTACCAAATAAATAAAACTACTATACGAACCATTTTTGGTAAAAGATACCCCCACATGCATCTTTATTCGTAACGCACGGTAGATATGATCGTGACGCTTCGTAGTTGACTGATTCTGGGGTCGTGTGGTTTGGATTCGAGTCCAAAATTCCAAGATTTGAAATTGCTTTGGAGGACCCAAAAAGATCCTATAAATTATTGATATGTTAGTAAGAATTGGGCTTCTATACTTTTAAAAGTACTAAGTTATTGATGCTTGTAGATTTTTAGCCATTGGATTAAGAGATATGCGATTAGAATGATATGAACCTCCTAGGGTTGAGTGGGTGGTTGGTTGAATAGTATAATCTAATGGTTGAAAATGATCCGAGAAATAGATATAACGGTAAAAAACTTACAAATATCAAGTGCTTGGTGTTTTTACAAGTACCATAGCTGGACTCTGTTAGTAAATATAAATGTAATATTTTAAACTAGATTAACAAATTAGTTTTTAAAACCTCTCTCTCTCTCTATATATATATATATGTTCTAATAAATATTGATAAAAAATTCTTAATAATGGAATACTCTGAGTTCTTATTTATTATTGATATTGATGTGTCGATAAATTTATATAACTATACCTATAAACAAATGACTAAGAATTTGTACATCATGTATTGTCTATATCAGTAATTTATAAGAAAAAAAAATATAGATTTTACTATGCAATTTTTCAACTTATTTCATTTGCGTCCGCTAACGATATTTTGACCTTAAAATTTACGCTAATGATAATTACGAAGATTGCGTGAAGAATAGTAACTAAATTTGTAAAAATAAGCGAAGTATTTAAAATTTAAAATCAAAGAGCTGTCGACTGAATTAAATCAAACAAATAAAAATGATGAATAATAAATAGCAGATTCGAAATTGATTTATACTTCAGATAAGTTATGTAACCTCCAAAATAGGAAGTAGCCAATTAAAGCACTTAATTAAGGAAGTCATTGTTATTTGACTGGGACTCCACCAAATCTCATTAAATAAACACATTAAATTGGATGGGGTCTTTGCTTTACGTGTAGAATATATTAATTTCCAAGTTTGACGAGGTAGTGCGTACCGAATAAGGTGAATTGAGCCATCACTAACACTGTTCTATATTTATGATTTATTATAAACATTACCATAAAAAGAAAATTCTCATATTTGTGAGTAGTTTATACTTTTTTCTTTTTTGGATAAACTTCAAATACCACAGGTGATTCCGCACTTTCTCATTTTAATATCTTATAGTTTAAAGTGTATCAATTTAGTATTACGTGGTTTCATTTTTTTTCTTTTCGTCAGCTTTTCCGTTAACATTTTGTTAAATTATATGCAAAAAAGAATATTTACTTTAGTATCTTTTAGTTTTAATCTTGTCACTGATTTAACGGAAAAAAATTAGTAAAGAGAACAATAAAAAGAGAAAAATAAAACCACGGGTAATAAATTGATACACTTTAAATCATAGAATATTAAAATAAAAAAATGTGAAACTATAGGAGTGATATTTGAAATTTTTTCTACTTTTTTTCTCCTAAAATGCCTCTATTGCCCTTTCAATCATTTTTTTTTTTTTTCTTTTAGAAGCAGTAGGTATTTAACATAAAAAAATATTTAATATGAGGTTCTCTGAAAGCGGAGTTCATGTGTTATATATCCTCACTTTTGGTGAACTAAACATGCCTAAGCCAAACACGGCAAATGAATGTTATTGCAACTGAGCTTTTGCTTGGCCCAATTGCTCCGCTGATCAATACTATGTCGTCGTCCGTCGACTTATTTCGTGCTCTGCGTGCGTGCGTGCCTGATATTTTATTTGGTATATTTTTTTAACAATTAAAAAAAATAAAAATCAGGGTACAATTTTAAGTGTTACCATACCTGGGCCGTTTGTAGGCCCACTTAATCATATTGGCGTCGATACTTAGATTCGGCCTACATACGTATGGGCCACATTAGGCCCATTTAGTCGTATTGGGCCCTTTTGCACCCCTTTCCCATAATTTACTGGGCCTGGCTAGATTAAGTGGGCTTTGTGATAAGTTTCTAATTTTGGTATCTCTCATTTTTTACCTAAAATGGAAAGTTTTCACTTTTAATTACGGAAAAACTTCAAAAACCCTCCCTGTGGTTTCGTAGTTTCTCATTTTGCCCCCCTGTGGTTTAAGATGTATCAATTTGCCTCCGTGGTTTTGTTTTTATCTTTTCGATAGCTTTTTCGTCAATATTTTATTAAATTATATATAAAAAACTTCAGATATCTATCTAGATTTATCAAATATTCACTTTAGTACCCTTTAATTTTAACTTTATCACTGATTTAAGAAAAAAAATAATGAAATTGATAAGCAAAAGAGAAAAAAAAACCACAGGGGGGGGGGGAAATTGATACATTTTAAATCACATGAGGGCAAAGTGAGAAACTACAAAACTACAGGGGGGTTTTTGAAGTTTTCCTTTTAATTAATTGTGATACATATTGCCATTTCCCCCTTTTGTAGTCGGCGCCGAAACATCTTTGGACGCCGACATCAGTGGGTAAGCTCAACTTGCCTTTCTATAATTTATGTCTCAACTTTTTTCCTTTTTTTTTTTTGAAAAAAAAAATTTCCCCTGTAAAATCTTGTAAACTCTTCCAAATTATCTGTACTAATTTAGGTCTCGAGCTCTATTTTTGATTCTTTGTATGATTTTAAATTGAATAAAATATCACCCAACTTAGTAGATTGATGAGTTGTGAGCTTGCATGGAGCACATAGCATGTAAGCTACTATTTTATATGTATTATTATTATAAATCTTATGACAAGCTCCACCTCATCAACTATGACATGTTCAATAGAATGAGAACATGGTGCAAATATCAAGGATGATATGCATGTCTATAACTTTGACAACTAATAACACTCAGTTTAAAACCCCTTGATATTGTAGTTAATTAATAGCACAATCAACATTGGACTAATTATTTCAAATATGACACAATTAGTAGACACATTGGAGAATAATTATGTACTTTGAGAATAATCTTGTGGGCTCATGTTAGCTTTTATGCATGCAACAGTTGTATTTAATTATCCAATACATAACTTATAATATAAGCTTATGTGCATCTTTTATCTTTTATTTATAAAGCATTATGCCTTTGAAAACAAGGTTTTAAAGTACTCTTTTGTTCTCTTAAACGTACTCTAATGTGTCTCACCTTTTCCCACTCAGCCACCTAATAAGGGTCAACCTTTGGGGTTAATTATGGTAACCACAAATTAACATTATTCTATTACTAACCCTGGAAATTGGAAACATGTATTATTAATCCATTACAATCCTAGATGCAATGTAAACAGGAGAAAATATTTCGTAGATTATCGGTCCATTTTTGTATGAACATAATGGATTTATTGAGCCTGATCAAATTACACTAGTGAATATTAATAAGAAGATTTAATGAATTTTCCTGTCATTCAATACAATACTATTGATAACACTGTTGTTTTATATACAGTTTCCAATTCTATTTCCAACTTGTGAATTTATTGGTGCCTGTTCTGGCGCTTGAATTTCTATAGAAATACTAATTCGAGTTAAGCTTGTATTTCTAAAATTAAGCTTATTTTGACTTTTTACGGCATTAAACCTCTAGAGAAAGAGTTTTTAATTAAGAAGCTATCCAAACATGCTCTATTAGCCTTTCAAATTTGAGTTAGAGTATAATTTGTAGGGCAACAACCCTAACAATGCTATAATTGTAAAAGTGTGATAGTGGGGCCATGGCTCAATAAATATGGAGACATAGGCCACATCTTTTCCTTACTTTAAACAAAACAAACAATCCCCACCATACATGATAATAATTGTAATAGTAATTTATTTATGTTAACCTCTATGATCATCCTTTTTCTTTTCCTTTTTTTTTTCTTTTTTTGTTTTTGTTTTTTTTTTCCATGTTCTACACTCTCTCATATGAAAGGACTAGGAATCCGCGCATGTAAGCAGATCTCGTCCTTTCCTCGCCAAGGACTACTTTTTAATTAATTCTCCTCCTCCCACTATAGCTTTTACCCATTCCACATTCATTTTTCTTTCTATTTAGTAATTCCATAAAATTACTTTAAGATATATAGAGCTCTTTTTTTTGCTTTTTTAATTAATAATAGGAAAGATAGAGCTTTAAGATAGACAAACAACTTACAGTGGCATTACCGACCGTCCCTAGAGCAAGTGGTAAAAGACTTGATGGTTGATATTCGAGACCCAAGTTCGAATCCTAGTTGATTTACATTTTCAGTTAAATTTATTTCTAAAAGAAATAAACGAAACGGGTAGCGTGCTACCTATCTCTCAAAAAAAAAAAAAAAAACTTACAGTGGCATTGACCTGCTTGTGAGTTGTGAATTTCTACACTAGAAGCTTCCACAATGCATTCAATCTGGTAAAAAGAAGAGTTTTACCATTTAATTTGTATTTGGCTTATTGATTATGATTGCATCTAATCAAGTAGAATTACTAAACCAGAAGATGCTCAGTTAATTTGATTGGTTGTTTCATAGGTTGATTTGGTTAGGCCATTGATCATGGAGAAAATTGATTAGGAGCTCACAGAAGCTAATTAGCCACAAAATCAGCTAATTAAATGGCAAAGCATGCATATAACTTGTGACATAATTGTTATCAGCATTTTCCATCATATTACTAATCTATGATTTTCTTTTTACCAAAAACAAATTGTGTTTTTTGACTACACAAACTATGATTTGGTTTCTTTTATGGCCATAACATAGTCTAATGTGGAATTTCTATGATTAAATGGCAATAATCTCCTTCCAATTAGTTGCAAACTAACATGCCTAAATCATGGGAAAATTTGGACCCATCTACTTAAATATGGTGGGGACAAAACCATGACTTTGCAGTTGCAACCTTGACTCCCTTTACAATATGGGAAACTTGTTGGTTTTCCCATCAATTAACATGAATAAATAAACTACAATAATAATAATAATAAAAAACTTACCACAGCTACTTGATTGATCTGGAGTTATAATCTCTGGGTAATTGTATTCCTAACCAATTTCATTATATTTTATCACATGTGGGTCTCTACAATCCTAAAAATCAAAAGAAAAGAAAAGAAAAGTAATACATGCACTATACTATTCAGTATAATTATTTGACAAATATTTGTACCATAAGGCATTCAATCCCACATGATATAAATACTCAAGAGGATATATATGCATTCAAAGAAGTGCAAGCTGCAGAGAATATCACATTGCAGCATTAAACCATAGTATTGATTGATGAAGTGCCAAGTAATACTGTTAAGAAAAAAATACTACTTTTTTTATAATTATTAAAGTTTTTTAGATTATCTTAATAGCATAAGCAAAAGCTCTAAAGTAAAGCGCTTACTCTATTTTATGATTTTACTCAAATTTTGTTACCCATCATTCTCCCTCGTTTTGGTTTCCTTTTCACTCTTCCTTTTCATTCAAATTTTATTTTGTTACTCTTGCATATTGAGGTTTGGTTATCGCACTTTCTGTAGCTGACTTCATATTTCTTGATGAATGAAACAGATAGTTTACTATCTTTCTCCTTACAATAAAGCTTTTGTTTTTGCCGCTCAGAAGCTATTTGTTAAGTTAAAATTAAAAAAGGGATAAAGTAAGTAAAATTCAATCAAACATTATCACCTAAAATGATTGTTCCTTTAACACAGCACTGATCCTATGTTAAGTACTTCTCCAATACTTTTACAGGAGAGAGAGAGAGAGAACACATCATCAAAATTAATTGGTCCAAGGGACATGTAGGGCCATGCATGGGAGGCTTGAAACAACAGTAGCATTTCCTCAAGTCGGCCATTGAATGCCTGTGGGCCTCTCCCTCCCCACCCTTTACCCACCTAACTGGCCGACAAGAACCTCCCCCACCTTTTCTATTAGTCCTTGCCCAATTCCATTCTTTTTTATTTAATGGGTAAATTGCATCCCTACTCCCCCAACTTTTGGCCAACTTTACCTTTGGTCCTTGAACTTCTAAAGCAACTTATTAATTAGTACTAGTCCTTGTTTTTGTACAATAAAATTTTATGTACATTTAGATGTTAGATATGCATCTATTGACACTTCGTTCTCATCTCATATTTTGATTCTATCGACCATTGGGTTGCTATGTTGTCTCTCTTTAAAAATTGGATGGATGATAGATTAATCTAAGTGCGCACAGATGAAAAGATGAAGTGATCTGATGTAAGTAATAATATTTTCTACAAAAAAAAAAAGAATCAAATTAAGTGAGACACCTTTAATAAATCAAAATGTAGAATGTCGAATTTAAAAGTTAAAAGAGAAAAGAAAAATTAAACTTGGAGAAAAGTTGAGGAGCTAGTAGTGCAATTCACCCTTTTTAGTTAATCTCCTTGTCCATTCATTCACTTTCCAAAAAAACCCCCTTCTACTCTTTCTCCAACATTCCAACCCCACCACTCCCCCACACCATCACCACTACTACTATTTGCACTACAACCTAGTTGTATGGTTAAGCCTATCCATAATTTTTAATACATTTTTTTTTTCCTTTCTTTCTTTGGTTTCTAACAAATCCATGTATGTATATAAACTACATATTTAATGATCATGGGTGCCAACCCATAATACTTACGTTCACAATATCCCTCTCCCCTCTCCACCCCTTTGCCATTTCCTTACATTAATTCCTCCAAGCTCTTCACCCCCACCACTACACCTTTAAGTTCTCTTCTACCTCTCCCTCCCCCTCCTCTCTCTCTCTCTCTTCTTCTTCTTCTTCTTCTTCATCTCTACTCATTATTCTTAAACTCAAGTGAACTTAATTCAAGCTTCTTCATCATCTTCTTCTTGTGAATTTATAATGGGTTTCCTCTTCTCTTCTTCATCATCTTCCTCTCATTCAATTCTAGTATGGTGGCTTATGCTTCTATTGGTTTCATGTTGCCATGGGTCAAGAACCATGCAAGCATTCAAAGAGAGGCCACTGGCGAGGAGGAGCCCTAACTATTTCCTAGGGTTTTTGCCGAGGGGGATGCCGATACCGCCGTCCGGCCCGTCGCGGCAGCACAACTCCATTGGAGCACTGAGCCATAGTTCACCTTGATGCTTGAAGATGAGTGGATATATATATATATATATATATATATATATATATATATATATATGTGTATGTATGTATTAGAGCAATGAGCTGGGTTTAATCAATGTACATGTTAATTTTGTTTAGGCATATATATATACATTGTTTCTCTCTTCCTCCTTAGATCTCTTTCCTTGGGTGCATGTTAATTTTCTCTCTCTTTCTTTACTTACATAAAGCTAGAGAATGGTATCCTATGATATACCTTTTTGATCAGTGGAGTAATCACTTTAGCTCATGACATAGAGACAAAGAGAAAGAGAGAGAGAAGCTTCTAAGATGGTGCAGCTCAAAATCTGACAATATGGTCCACAGTTTGAAAGAATGTCTGAGGATGTAAATTTGTTTCTTATTTTTCTTTTTTCTTTTTTCTTTTTTTGTTTGTTGTCTTTCATTCTCTACTTGTTCTCATGATATATAATCTTCCTTTCTAGCTAGTTAAGGGTTAGGGTTTTGCAGAGAAATATATATTGTAGAGACAGTTGGTATAGGTATATACATTTTGTCCCTTAATTTCCTCCTGATGAGAAATATATATACACATGCTAAGATGAGGTTTTGAACCCTCTCGTGTGCTTGTTCTTGTTTTATTGATAATTTACTGTTCATGATCATGTTCACAACAGTGTTAATGGTACAGAATTTTAGCTTAATCTCATTTAACAAATTATGGGGTAATACTTGTAAAGGGTATTACTATTCATGTGCTTCTACCCTTTATAGTTTTTGAATGTCTGAGTTTAGTGAGGATGCTAGATATAAAGATATAGTTAAATGTATTTTAACTCTTTAACTCTTATTTTGACTACACAATACTATGTGGATATATAAAGATCTCGTTATAATAATAATAATAATAATAATAATAATAATAATAATAATAATAATTATGAATTGTTGGAGTCGTTACGGGGGTTAAGAGTCGGTGATAAGGGACACAACAAGGACCGGATCTTGTAGCCATTACTTTGACCAGGCACATAGTTTCACTGTGCTACATAATCTTAGGGGCATGGTCGTATGACATGGGTGGGGCCCATTGCTGGGGCGTGAAATCCTAGAGATTTTGAGTGTGGTGATTTGACCTCTACAGCAGAATATTTCTGTACAATGAATTCCCAGTTTGTCAGCAATTTAATATAAATAAATAATAATTAAAATTAATAAATTATTAATTAAGAATGAATTATTAATAATAAAATAATTACATAATATAGTATAAATAATAAATTAATAATGATTATAAATAACAAATTNAAAAAAAAATCCTGCACCAACGCTGTAAAACCACTGCACCCCTTTAATCTTAACTTTAGTTTGTTGCAGTGGTGAGCGCAAGTGTTAACTTTAACTTACACGTATGTTATTTATAAAGCTGATCTTTTGATATTGAATCATTAGCATTACCTAAATTTGGTTAGATCTAATAAATTTAATTTATTTTAGTAAAAATGAATCTATTAATACTGTAAAAAATCCTTGTTATGTTAGTATATAGGTTTTTTTTTTACATTTAGCCCCTCTTAAATTTTTTTTTCACAAATAGTCTTACAAAATTTATAAGTACAAAACTGATCCTATCACTACCACGCAAGCGCCACATTAGCAGCTGTGGAGGATTAAATTGAACACCGCGAATGATTTACCGTATTTAAACACGGTGAACCATTCACCGCATTTGAACGGGCTGAATAGTAGTCAACCCCGCATTGCAAAAAAACTCAAACAATCCCGTAATGTATTTTAGCTTCAAGATAGTGAATCATTCACTGTGTTTTTACCGTGTTCAACTTACACACAGCCACTAACGTGACACTTGTGTGGTGGGAATAGGACTAGTTTTGTAATTATAAATTTCGTAAGGCTATTTGTGAAAAAAAAATTGTGAGAGATTAAATACAAAAAAAAGCCCTAGTATAGACCATGACTCATGGCGTTCTAAATTACTATGATTTTCTGCTAATCTAACTTTGACGAGTGAGAAGTAAAGGATACAGAAGCTATGTGATGTACTAACTATTTAGTGGTAGTATAGAAAAGAGATATTTTGCAATTCCCAAGAGCTAGAAAAGATCAAAAACACTAGATAGGAGACTAATCACTCAACAGTAGTATTACGGCATGGCTTAGCAAGCTCACTGAAGAAATAAACCATCGAAAAATCCTTAGTAATATCAAAATGATGAATCCTAGTGGCCAACAGGGACTAGGATCATTAAGCTTGCTGCTTTTGGTTGCTAAAAGTATGGTTTGAAAATACATTTTCCAAAAAGCACTTTTTGAATGTTTCGAAGCTCCGCAAAGAAAAACTCCAAAGTGTTTCAAAGTTTCACTCAACATTACTAAACGGCAGTAGAAAACTTAGCACAAGAACCATCAGACGGACCGACCGTCCGCAAGTGGCAAAAAACTTAGTGATTAATACTCGAAGTCCCAAATTCAAACCTTAATTGATTCACATTTCTAGCTAAATTTATTTCTAAATAAAATAAATAAAGTGGGTAGCATACTATCTATCTCTCAAAAAAACAAAAAAACATCAGACGAGCAGAGCAATTTTGTCGAATCTTCGGAACATCAAATTAAACATTCACTTACGGATAACATTTTCTAAAATTAGATATAAGTTGAAAAATTGCTCCAGAAGCTGGACTAAGGAAAAAACATAAAGGTTTGTTAATTTGCGGTTTTCCTCTAAACTTGAACTTGACCCAATCTGTATGAAGTCACAGTCAAAAAAATCACTGTTCCACCAGTGAGTAGACAGAGAAATAAATGATGTCCAATCGGTTTCTAAGACCAGAGGAAAAGGAATTCTACTGCTGCTTCGGATATACATAGTTCAAGCACTAAAGCACTTCCAGCAAACAAATCAAATCCAAGAAGCACTTTTTTCAATCTGTCTACACCTTTCCATTTTAAGCTTTCAACTTCACAAGCACTTAAAAGTTACCCCGAGCCAAAATACTGAATGCATAACTACAAATTGCTACGGACACTGAAAGATCATAAAAATAACCATTCATCAACTCCTTTCTCTCCCACGAGTTCTAATTAGAACCAAGTTCTTTGCATACAATATTTCAAGGACATGAAAGAAGCTACTAAGGCAATGATGCGACATGTCCCAGTCCTCAGGATCCGGATTGTACTGGTGCCTCGTGTAACATTAAATCAGGCACCGAAACCTAAGTGAGATGGTTGCTACATGGAGTAAGATATTATGTTGCCATCCGTGAAATTTTTGGACATTTCCATGAGAGCTAAGAGCTTCTTCCAAGTTGTGTGGCCATGTGAAAAGCCCTTCTCATCAATGTCTCAGCGACAAGTTAACTCACCCAACAATAGTAAAGAGAGAGAAAGCAAGAGGAGAGGTGGTCTCGCCCAAGTGCTTCTTCTCTTTAACAGTTTTTTTTTTTCTCGTGTGCAACTGACGAGGAGAATCAATCACATTTTGACACACCAGAATGAGAGGCTTATACAAGAACAGAACGATAATTTCAAGGAAAAATATCATTGATAGGTCCAACATAATAGTGTTTGGTCGGTTGACATTAATTGTAGGAGGAATGATAGAGAGAGAGAGAGAGAGAGAGAGATATTCATACCTTATCAATCCTATTAAGTCACGACAAATCGTCTAAGTCAAGAAGAATATGAGACCTTCAAGATGAGATAATGTCCAAAAGAAAAAAGTTCTAGTATTTTTATGCAAGATAAAATGTACTTAATTGGATGTAATTGCTATGGAGAGAGAGAGAGAAAGAGACAGAGAGGTTATATCAATCATGTGTTCATGTGCGCGCTATTTCATGTCCTTAGCCCCGTGGTTTGTTCTACAATCTCAGATGGGACCCTTGTGTCTCGAACTGCTATGAAGAACCTTCAAAAATGGCTTTGACTAATTTGGATTTTATTGCTGCGACCATCTAAGCTACCAACTAGTATGCATCCCGCGGTTCGTGCGGGGCTTCCTCGATTTGTTTTCTACTTCAAATATTTAGGTTAGAGGTTGTGACAGAAATATTATATATGGGATAGAAAATATAATAGTTTCTAAGGACAACTTAATAAATAACTCATAAACCTGTAGAATTTATCACCGTTCATATGACAAAGGTATATATATGCTCTAGGATACGTCCGTTACCAAAACTTGGAAAAATCATCTAACTTGGAAAAATCATCTGAGACCCCTTTATGTTCCAGTAAATCAAATAGATTGTTTTCCGTCATTTCTGAGCTTTTTATATGAGGATTATAATGTCCTTGTTCTAGAAAGTCAATCCATTTTCGACGCAAATAAGTATGGTTAAATACAAATATGTGATGCAATCCTAGAATTGTTGTCCATGCACTGATATATCATTCATAGCATTTCTTCCTATTTTTATTTTCGAGGATCTTCTTCCTTTCGGTTATTTATCACAGTAGATAGATGTGTTTTGTATTGATCCATAGTTAGAAAACCAAATTTACTTTCAAAGCTATTGTTCCTTGTATTAACCTATATAATTATCTTGTCTTGGTATATATGTGATCTATATTATTATCCTGGTATATCTGTAATGACCAACATATTTAATTCTACAATCCACATAAATAGCTGAACCCAAGATAACAGGTTGATTCACATATATACAGGGACTATTAAGGTAAGGCTACTGTTTCTTATCTCTTTTGAATTTTGTTAAAGTCAGTTCATTTAGCATGTTTAAGAATTCTTTAGGAATTTCAGAAGCGTATCATTGTTCGTCCTTCCAGTTTCAAAAGCTTCTTCCTGTAAATAAGTTTCAGTATTGTCCAACAACCTTTCCTAAGCTAATAATAACTCGAATTCACCCCGATTCACCTAATCACCAATTTACTTCTGAATTGTTGTATCAATTGACAAAATTAATGGACATCTGACCACAGAATGCTTTCAAACTTACCTACTGTCACAAGACTCACAAGTCACAGCTATCTTCTGTTTATTAATAACCACACAAAACAAGATGCGAAGTAAACGGCACACATAGAATTAAGCTGACAAGCAGATAATAAACAACAGAAGTAAAAGCAATATAAACATTTTGCAAGGAATTATATGCAAGCCAAAGGAAACATATCTAAACCATCTTTATTCGGTTTAAGTCCGGAATTTACCTTCTTCCTTCTTTTGCCCACAGCGTTGAAGTACTCACGGCTTTTAACTAGAAAAGATGAAGTGATCGATTGTCTCAGTATTATTTAGGACACAAACTACACATCCACAAACAGCCAAAACAGATAAATTAAAAGATGCAACCGAAACTCCAGAGCTCTCACATCTTTTCTTAAGATCTCATCTCAACATAGGATCCGGAAAGCCCTGACGTGCCAATAAGTGAAACCTACAAGCAAAGTTAAAGGATTAGTTTGTCGAGTTGACATTTTTGACAAAATCATTAGGAAACAAAGTGATGTAAACCCATTTATAGTGAATTTTGTTTCTGTCTGGCAAAAATAATGCTTGTGGTATCATGATACATCATGCTCACTAGTCATTTGTAAAGCCCTACTTCTAAATACTACAGGACGAAGCAGAAATATTTCAACGCCCTAACCACGTCTATGTTGTATAACATATGCAGATATCTCATGGATAGGTGTTGAATGCATCCTCCTAGCATTTATGATATTCAAAGATATTCCCTTTGCAGCCAGAACTAAAAATGCACAAAAGACTAACTTCAAAAATATTTCTGTTTTTCTTCTGTGCAGGGGAGAAGGGCTTATGATGTTCAATTATGATGAAGAACTGACGATAATTCAAACAAAGAGGGAGTACTTCTATATCACTCAATTGAAATTTTCTTCTGCATCTTTACATTAAAGAAACTTGCAAACTCTAGATGTCCAGATAAAGAATATAAAAGTTGACCTAATAGAGTCTTCCTTTTGGAAGTGGTAGCATGCTACCTTTTCTCCAACAACAAAAAAAAAAAAAAAAAAAAAAAAAAAAAAAAAAAAAAAAAAAAAAAATCTTATAAGCGTAGGGAGGACCATAGTCGTTCTAACATCTCCAGTAACAGCAAATCATAACTATTAGGGTGCGTTTGGTTTGCGCTATCTTTTAAAGATTCCTAGTAATCCAATGGGAATAAAAAAATATGACGGTGTTTGGCTAAATGCACTAAGTAATCTAGTTGGTAATATTTGATTCACTTGGAAATAAGATTCACCCCAAAGTACTAATCTCATTCCCTTGAGGGAGGGTGGGTATCCTCATATTAATGGATTGGGGTAATCATAATATGTCTAATCTCTTTCTTTCTTCCTACCCGCCGGCTAATTGATATTATTTTTCTTTACACTCTAACCTTATATCTCTCTCTAAACTTATTTTTCTCTCTAAAATTCAACTTTTTTTCTCTCTCTAAACTAAGCTTTCTCTCTCTCTCTCTCTCTTTCTAAAATTTCAACTCTCTCACTCCCTCTAATTTCGACTATATTTTTCTTTTTATATTTTTAATTATGCTCTCTCTCTCTAACTTATACTCTCTCTCTCTTTTTTTTAAAAAAGATGTTGAAACTTTTGGTAACATTATCTAAAATTAAATAAATAAATAAATTAATTAATTGTATAAATTTTGTACTATTAGATAAAATGGCTAATTAATATTACCGTGTGAACCAAACACAGGAATTTCACATTCTTAGTAATAGGATGAATAGTAATAAGATTCTCGGATATCTTTTATTCCTAGTAATCTTTTACAATGCGAACCAAACGCACCATTAAGCTTAAGTACATATTCATCTGTTTTTTATTAGTTACAAATTTACAATTCATATCATACATTTGAAACAAAGAGACATCAAATATGGTGAAACATTGATTCCACTGTTTCAAACATAAATCATAATACCATTAGGAGTAAGCTCGAATTGTCTACGGACAGAAAGAGACACTACATAATTCTTAACTTGATACTTTCAGTGTCAATATGTAATAGCCATCAAAAAAGAACTTGGGATACATGGGATTTATTCACAAATGGAAAGGAGGCAGTAATAACTAGCATGGCTTCGGAAGCTAACTTTGAACTTCACTTAACTAAACATATTACTAGCTAATTATTCTCCCATAACGTAGTCTTAAGTTGATATACATTTTTGTGCATACATCATTCTCAACCACATTGAACAGCATTAAAATATTGAACTGCTAAGGCTGTTGTAGCATCCCAAAAAAAGATATGACATATTCCAGGAAAAAAAATCTTTGATATGTTCCAGGAAAAAAGAAAAAAAGGTATGACAAAATTCAAACGAGGAAGTTGCCTACTGTAAATCCCAGCAGCAGGAAGCTATATAGAAGCACAGTGCACTGCAAATATCAGGTGTAATGATAATTTGCAACATGAAGCTTAAAACCTCAAGTTGCACAAATTTCTCAAATAAGCACAAGAATCATCCAAGGATTTGATCCATTTCATAGGCATAATAAGAAGTTAAATTTAAGAAGACAAGCAATAGGAAGGACAAATTTTATACTGGAGGCATGCCTAAGAAACATACGATGTTGAGACAAAATTTTCAACACAATGGGTTTCATTAGGAATTAGTAAAAATGACTAGTTAATCAGTACGAAACAGCAAGACCTTCCCAAGAAAAACTAACATGGCAAGAAAATACTTTTTGAGTAGAAATTTACCTTCCCCCATTCGGATCCAATGCCACTGCATCTCATTTTCAAATGAATCATTTTTGTCCCCAACTCTGTTTCAACCTTTTTCCTCAAATAAAGCTCATCTGGACCAAAGGAATCCAGGTAGGTCATGTAACGTTTATATGCAGCTTTTACGGCATCTTCTATATAACCAGGCAAAGGACCCACATTCTGCAGAAAGTAGCACTTGCTCATAATAGCGAAGTAAAAGAGATAATGAGAGGTGAGTTGAAAACAGATTGCAAATTTTTATTTTACAAAGACTGGTAATTAGGGGGGGTGTAAAGTGGCTCGTCACTAAATGACCTATAAATAGAAATTACAGAAGCATCCATATATTTTAGCGAAAATTCAAACCACCAGCTTTCCCAATAAACAAAGAAGGTATTGTTCGCAGAGACGATATGCACTGACCTCTCCACTTAGGCCACAAAGATCATCAAGAGCCATTCTCAGGGATACCAGCACACCCCCAAATTCGACACAAGCCTCAGCTGCTCTTAAGACATTCTTCAGAGCCTCTTGACCGGCCTTATCATCGGTATTCTTAGATAGTGCCTTCTTTGCCTCCTCCAATACGGAATCCGGAATTTCATCCCAACTCATAGCCAATAAATCCTTGAATGCCACTTCTATGTCGGGGTCAGCAATGGTGGGCAAGTGGCTAGGATTTGAACTAAACAAGCGCTTAAAACCCCATGGAAAAGGATAATTGTAATCTGAGATAGAACGAACATGGGAGACTTTTAGTATAAACCAAAATGTGTGGAGAAAGAGTATGATATTGTTAATGTAAGAGCTATACAGAGTTTTAACTATTAGACAAAAAAAAAAAAATCAAACCCGGTTCATGTCAAAACTAATGGTTCCATATTGGAAAGCAAAAGAGAATTGTGTCTTGTACAAAATCTCTACCTATCAGCTTAAGCTTATTGGATTGGTTCGAGCCCTCTAACAAGTTCAGACTCCCTAGTTTCCGGCCTGTCCAGTGACTGTGATACTCATAGCACGTATAGTTGCTTGCGCCGCATTCTAGTTGTGCCTAGGCCTAGCATGTGGATTGGGTTTGTACGACGTGCTAATCGCATCTAACATGTGTTAAGACTAATAGTTCCATATTAGATAGCAAAAAGAACTTTGGCCTGTACGTGATGTAGGTGATTTCTCCACCAATCACTTTTAACCCTTTTGAGTTGGTTTGAGCCCTCTAACAGTTCAAATGAAGTGATCAAATCCAAAAATCCAGCGGCAAAAGGAACTCATAAAATAGCTGCGAGGGCAATAGAAAAATCAGATCTATTTAATCATACATAACTGTTAGAATTTTAGAGTTGAACTTTGATTCTACAGCTTCCAACGTTTCGATTTTCCTTGTCCTCAGGATCAATGTCCATAAGTTCAACCATCATTTCACAAAGTATTTACAATAACTACCTCATTTTGATCCTTCCATAACCCTAATACTTGTGTAAGGTTAACAGTCAAAATCCCTTAGCATACGTTTGACGATCCAATAACTTCACTAATACAATAAATCAAACAAAAAACCCCTTAATAATATATTACTCTTATTAACAAACAATCCACATAGGTGATCAAAAGGGAATTGATTCTCCCACATCACCGAAAACCCAAGATATAGAGATAGAGCATAACCTGAGATAGGGCGAGCGATGGAGGGGCTAGGGCGAGAGAAAGGGGATCGGGCGACGGCGTTGGAGTGTGAAGCGGATGCGGCTGTGGCGATCAACGAATAGCTCGCACGCGAGAGCGTCATCAGCCTCCGCACGAGGGAGGATGAGGAGGAGGAGCGGAGCATCGTCGCCATTAATGGAGAGATCGAAAGCTTCGTGGGGAGGAGGAGAGAGAGAGAGAGAGAGAGAGAGAGAGAGAGGGGTTTTTTTGGGGGATCGACTCACACTGCCCATAGTAAAGAGGAATCTGCGAAAAAACATGGGCCGTACTGTGGCCCAAATAGGGCCCATACCGTTGAATAATGGGCCGGATCCGACCCTATCCATTTAAACTAAAGGGCATTCACTTTTAGCCCGGCCCATCTATAGTCTTCGGCTGTACCCGCCCCATTATTATTATTATTATTATTATTATTATTATTATTAATAGAGATAATTGCTTATATACCCCTCGAAACTTCAGAAATATCTAATTTATCCTTTTTTTAATTTCCAATATACCCCTCATATGTTCCTCCGTTATTCAAAAATATATACCTTCGCAGTTATCACCCGTTAAATTATCTCGGGTTAAATGTAAGTTAAATATCTACCAGAATTAAACAAATTAAAATATCTATTTTGTCCTTAACTTAACAACAAATAAGAAAAATTGGTGATGGTAGGAGGGTCTATTTAAAAGGGCAACATAGTTATTTTATAGAAATAACGGCTATTGCTAATAGCTCACTAACAGAATTTAACTCTAGTGGTATATTTGAAATAACTTAAAACGTAAGGAGGGCATTTTTAATATTAACCTTCTAAAAATGGTAAATTAGAAAGTCAGAAACTTTTCAGGGGTATATAAGCAATTGCCCCTTATTATTATTATTATTATTACAAACATTACACTAACTTTGTTATACAATGCTTCTTAGAATTGTTGCAACTAAAATTTGAATATTAATTTTTACCAAGTAGATTCTTTCATTAAGTTGTTTGTTCAACTTAGATTTGGTAAATTAAATGTATCATATGAACCTTTTCTCTCTCAAAAAAAAAAAAAAAAAAAAGAGAAAAGAGAAATGAATGGTTAAACTTTATTGGATTAGATGTACACCTTGTTTTATAAATGAAAGTAAAAAAAAGCACAAGGAAAGGTGACATTCTATTTTCTCACTATGTATCCCTTTAAGATCCAAGCCATTTAATTATAAAGCCTATTATGATCAATTTGCACAAACCTAGCTAGATTCTAGCATCCTACATGGTTAGGGAGGCTACTAAGATTTGGCTCTTTTCATTGTAGGGGTGACAATGTATGCAAAATTGGATATGAAAGATGCAATAATTTGGCAACAAGATTCGATTTTAATCCAAAGTTATTGAAATCACAACATGAATTGATCTTATTTGGACAAAAAAGTAGCTCTATTAAGTATTAAACTATTACCCAAACATTAGTTCTATGTAGGAATTCAACAGTTTGAGTCGCAATTCATGATTAATGAAAAAATATCACTTGCCAAATTTCGCAAAAAATTAAGATACTACATAAATAAACAACTTATTCTGCTTCTCAATGACCTAGATGAGCTTGTGCAAATGGAGAGCATGTATAGGAATGTCAACTTTTAAATCTCCTACCACTTTCGTGCATGCGATGCGTATACGACGAAATTTTTAAAGCTTCTACTAGTTTAGCTCCTCAAAGACATTTTTGTGTCACATAAAACCTCTCACACATCATGCTTGCTTGTCCCATATGTACAATTCAATGTTTAATAATAATCTTTCACAAGAGGAGGACCCATTTTTAATGCATAGACACACTAGTGTCCTCTTATGCTATTTGTGAATCTTAGGAAAGAGCACATCACTCATGAGGATAGATGTATATATACATGACAAGGGAATAGATACGTGTCCACAATCACTAATGAACCTAAGCTATACATATCATCATTATAAGCCAAAAAGCATGCAAAGAGCTCCTCACTAGCCTCTCCCTTTGAATAGTATACTAACGTTTCTTTCACTTTGCTAACAACAAGCTTCTAAAAAGCTCTATCAATTTACTTAACTCCGCAAAAGCTACGCATGACTCATTCATTGGTGTTAATAGTTTGTTGCAAAAAGATAGGTTCAAGAGACAGTTGTCAAAAGGCAAGAGGCTTTATGTTGGCGACTATGAAATATTAAAATAGAGATTCTGAGTTCAAATGCCATATCGCACTCATGGAGTTTAAAGGTTCTACATTTCACAAACCTTCTACAACCTATGTACCATTTTATGCATTCACAAGGCTCTATATATGCACAAAACATGAAAAGGTGACCCTAAATGGTTCTAAAAGTTTTCACTTAAAAACAGTACTATATATTTCTCGGTCGTGATAACCATTATCGCCATCTTAATCCTAGCTTCATTGTTTCCCTGAGCACTAATTAATGACAGCTAGAGTGCACTGTTTAGTTAAATAAACCACGTCGATCGCCTAACTCGCAGATTACAGTACTAGTTTAGCATAAAGAAATCATGTAAACATATACTTTATTTGACCAACATTGATACACTTGCAGCTAAAATAATTCAGAGGTGGTCCAATTCATATTTCTTTTTTCCGACTTGTATCTTGCAGGTAATATATTAGTATCATTAATAGATCATCAATTAAAAGAAAAGTTTTCTGATAACTTTGCAATCGAACTATTGTTTCAACTCTATTTAGTGTTTGAGAAAGAAAATTAAGGTTTCTTAAATTTCAGAAACTATGATGCCATATATATATTACTCCCCATTTTCTTTATTAAAATGATAAACATAGCCAGTATATGAGAATACGATTAGTTTTCCACGATCATCGAACTCTGTGCTCTCTGTACGAAATTGTCGTCTTTGGATGAGAACTAATTACAAACATTCATGTTTTGGAAGCTAATTTTAATATTAGTCCTAACAACAAACAACTAGCAAATAAGTCAGTGACAATTTGGTGTTGTGCATGCGCGCTTAATCAATCACACCCTCTGTTGATCCCCTCTCCATGTGATTAAAGATCATGTACTATTTTATAATCGAATCCGAGTGGTTGGTGTTGCCCCACATCTTTTTTAATTTGCTGTATACATAGCATTAACTTTCAAAAGATACAAGTATGAGATACTAGGAATCCTCATGATCACATAATCAATGTATAACCCAAAAAGGTGAAATCTGGAAGAAATCATTCACTAGCCAATCGACACCGCGCCAAATCACCAATAAACAATAGTTTAATTTGCTACGATATTCGATGATAATCGAAGTAAAATGTATTGGATCATTGACCACGCGTATTTTAATTGCAATTTGTATTAGAACTTGAGGACCATGAACACGAAAGAACAAGCAAAGAGTAGTCCAAGCTCTTCTATAAAAAAAAATAATGAAAGGAGAGGCATGAGGATCACAAGAAAAATATATAATAGTTTCCTGATTGGCAGTGTACTTGGAGTGGTGAACAACAATGTGGGGTTTGATGATTAAATTATTCTCTCTTCACCTTTTCGCATTTAATGCCAAAAAAGGTGTATCTTTATGGGCATATGTTGAAGATTTGGGTTGGCTTTGTGACTCTTATGATCTGTGAGATGAAGCTTCTTACTGTTTTTAAAGTTTTTCTCTTCTTATTTTAATGGCCATAGCATGACCTTGTCAATATAAGAACCACAAGTTCAGGTGTTGAAACTGAGAACTTAAACTTGCCTTTGGATAAAACTTCCACTTTGTGGTCTATTTGTCTCTCACTTTTTCCTGATTGATTCCTTGGTTTTCATGCAACACTTTGTTGAACAAACAACCCAAATAAACTCTCCTACTTGTATACTTTAGTGTCACATTAATTGTTTCCGCAAACTTTGCGAACCTCCTACACTCCTCTATCTCTCTCTCTCTCGATCTCTCGCTGTGCATGCGCCTGCACACGATTCTCTCCTTCATCTGCGAGATCAAACGAGGGAGCTCTCGTTTAGTTTTGTCGACACACCACTGCGCGCGGACCATCTTCTTCTGTGGTTAGTGAATTGTTTGCTCTTACTTTGATATATATGTTTCTCATTCATTATGCATCTCTGGCTTAATCCTCTTGTAATCGAACTTGTTCGATTTCTTTTTTGGTCTTCATTATAGTAGTTTAATTCCTCAAATTTTCCTTTAATGAATGATGTTAAAAGGATACAAATATGAGTGAGTTACCTAGTTGATGGGGTTGGGTCAAGTTGGTTTGATTCAAGCCCACTTTGTAAATTAACCAACTCTATAAATGGTCTTAATCATTCAACCATTCCTGGTAAATTAATGCTCCTTAAACTAGTATGAACACAAGGAACTGTGTTATGTTGTTTGCTCCAATAAATCATGCTTAAGAAGTAATTAGTCCAAAAGCATGAAAGACAATGAATGTGGAATATAATCTTGTTTTGTAGTGCCCATTTCATCGCAAACGGAGAATACAATCTTGTTTTGTAGTGCCGATTTCAATGTGTTTGTTTTGACTGCTATATGTGTTCTTAAAGTAGCAAATACAATTATCAACAAAGGTACAATTAAAAATCAAATGAGTTAGCATCAACAAGGTAGAGAGTTAAACTAAACTAAGCATTTAACTGGCCTAGTTTTTGCAATAGCTTTGATATTTAGATAAGTAAAAGTTAAGCATTTGACAAATAAAAAGTTAAAATTTCACAATACTAAGAAGCTGAATTAATGAGCTTGTGAAATTAATAGTAGAAGTTTTAGCTCGAAGCTTTTGCTTTTGTTTATAATAGAAAGATGATCAGAGTATTCTGAAGAGATTTATATATAGTACTTGTACAAGCAGCTTTATTCAAATAGCACTTTAACTTGTATCGTCATAGACTACGGTGGGTTCCACCGTGCCCATCATATCCCGCAATTTGCGCTTCTTTTCTCTTTAACATCTTCTTAATGTTTTCTCCTCTTAGATATAGTTCAATTTGAACTTCGTGAACCGTTGACCCATCCCGGACCGTAACTTTTGTCGTGCCGGGCCAACCTCTGACCTGTTTCGGTCCGAAAAAATGTGTGCGTGCTCATATTACACCATTAAACCCGACCGAATCTAAATTAATTTTTTACCGTTAGATCTATTCCTTTGATTATTTCCACCCGGTAGATCATACTATTCAACCAACCACCTACTCAACAATAGAGGGCCGCTATCATCCTAATTTTTTGTCGATTTTTTTGTCAGTTTCCCATTTGAATATGAATTTTAAAAATCGGTTAGGTTTAGATTTCGGGTTCGAGCTCGGGCTCGGATCTTGAAAAAAATCCACACCGAATCCGACCCATTGACATCCCTAGTTAGGGTCGGGTTCACATCGGGTAAGAACAAAATTCATATCCGAATTTAAATCCATATCCATTTAACACCAAGTAAACGTAGATCCCCGCTGTTCGGATTCAAATTTGGATAAAATTTTGGGTATCCGGCCCATTGCGTCCGGACACCATTACCCATGACTAATCTTTTCCCCCAACCAATTCACACAAGAAAAACTATACCCTTATTAGGAATACTTTTAACACATCCTACTTTTAATTATGTTTTAGATATTAATTAGTTACAACTACCCCTATAATTAATTACCTAAATAAAAAAATTTCATTTAATTACAAAGAATGCACCCTAACTACAATCCACTAATCATTCACACACAAACTGTGCATGGTGTTAAGAATGGTTGTGAACAATTTCTCTATTATATGTATTCACCAGCACATGCTTGCTTCGTGGTCAACGTAATTAAACTAACGAATAAGTGAAAAGTTAGGGATAAATAAAGCGTGACATAATTATTGGTTATGAAGAACCCACTTGCAATTCCCCTTTAGTTAAGGTGCACTTGTGTTTAGATATAACAAAGTCAACGTTCCCCAAACTAAAACCATGGAGATGAACCAAATTTTGACCTAAATCCAAGAGATGATTGGATCAAATATGTAAAATTAGGTTTTGGGTCTAATTTTTCAATTGGATTGCGTAAAAAACACCACTAGCCCAGTAGCTATTATTGAAGATTCTCTTATCAAGAACATCTAAAGTTGGATACTCAATAATATAAAATTTTCGAAGTGTTTTACTTTAGTCGATCAAGTTTTCTAAACAGCATCATTATGTTGCTATTAAATATAAGAAAAGAAAATAAGCCACATAAACTCATAAAATTTAGAGAAAACTTCAAATACCACCCCTGTGGTTTCACACTTTCTCATTTTAATACCATGTGGTTTAAAGTGTATCAATTTAGTGCTATATGGTTTCATTCATATCTTTTTATTATGAATTCCACTAATTTTTTTCATTAAATCAGTGACAAAGTTAAAATTAAAGGGTACTAAAGTGAATATTCGATAAATCTAGGTTAGATATCTAAAGTTTTTTTTGTACATAATTTAACGAAATATTAACGAAAAAGCTAACGAAAAGATAAAAATGAACCACAGGACACTAACTTAATACACTTTAAACCACAGGGCACTAAAATGAGAAAGTGTGAAACCACAGAAATGGTATTTAAAATTTACCCTAAATTTTAGTATACCACTATCCAAATTTTAAAGCATTGCACTGTCATAAAACCTATTATTTTTATTTTATGTGACAATCACATACCAATAACAAAGTGGAACTTAGACTAAAGCGCTGCATTGGTGTCAGAAAAGAATATTGGAAAGGTTTAATTTTTTTATATGAATGAAAATTAGAAAATAAATTTTTACTAATTAAATTACTTGCTAGAATAGTATATTTTGCTGACGATATTGTATATATTATTTTTTAAAAAATAATATAACAGCTGATTATACTTTTTAATCTTAAGATACATCAAATGAAATAATCCAAACAAGGTATAATAACTTAAGGACCAAAAATGTAATTTGGCCTATACGCGTTCGACCCGAACCAAATCGAATGGCTCCAATTAACCCAGCTCGACCCGAATACGATCCATTAGACCCACGTGTGGGGCCCAACACCTCACTTATAAAACCACATGGTTTCCCCACCCCACTACTTGATTCCTCTAGAAACCACCCCCCCTCCCTCGCTCTCACCCCCGACGCACGAACGCGCTCGAATCCGATTCCTTCCTCGCCCGATTCGAGAACCACGACGACGCATCGAATGCGATGACGAGGACCCGCGAATCGGGAAGAGGAAGAGGAGACGAAGAAGACGACGGAGGAGCAGCCGCGAGGAACGCGATCGATCCGTCGTAAGTACTAACTTCTGAATCCGTGAATCGTGATCGAGAGTTTTCGAATCGAAATCGGATTTTTCTCTCTCTTTTTTTTCCCGATTTTTTGGGGGATTTCCGGTGATTTAAGGTTTAAATTCGAATTTAAGGAAGGGATCGGGGGTTTTATTACCTTCTGGGGGAGGAGATCTTTGGCGTGGCGAAGAAGGCGTTGGGGGAAGAGGGAGGACGAGGGTTTCATTAATGGCGAGGGAGAGGGTAAAGTGGAGGAGGACGAAACCCATCGCATTATTAGGGTTAGGGTTAGGGCGCGGACGAGGAGATCGGCGTGGGGTTCGGCTTTTCTCCGCTGATGTACCGTACGGTTACTGGATAGCGCCCGTGATTCGGGTTCTCACCTCCCACTTTTGCAGCGTACGAAACTTTTTCTTTTCTTTTCTTTTTTTTTAAAAAAAAAGTCTCAGATTCATCTGGATTTTTCCAACGTTTATAATAGTAGAATTTTATCTCCTGTGCGAAAAACAAACATAAGTGATTTAGATAAAAAAAAAAAAAAGTAGTACATATTTATTTACTTTTCTAATTTTTATTTTGTGTTACTTTTTGTATAAACTTAAAATTTTTAATTATTATACATTTTAAACTTTTATTACTATGAGTATAAATATTTACTTAGCAGTAAATTTTGAAATTATATTATTTTTTAAAAATAAAAGATTGGAGTGGGGAGAGGACAGGTGCCGGTGAGTGACCGGATCATAGGCTGCACCGACCGGCTCTTTTCAGAAGTAGGTCTGACGGAGCTACGCTAGCGCACCAGGCTGTCCGGTTCGTTTTCCGGAGCTGCCATGCTTTAAAAACGGCGATTTTATTGCATGAGGTTATTTTTTATTAAGTTAAAATGATTTTATTTTTTTACTATATGATAATAAATTCAGATGACTAATAAGTTGAATTAGATTGCGGTTCACATGAGATTCAACAATAGACCCAACGTTCAGATGGATTGAGTCGGATCGAAATCTGTAAACGCTGTGGTTGAGCCATTAGATGCGATTGATGCGCCATTTTTTATTAGCACGTGTTTTTTAGAATTGTTGGTTGGTTAGCGCTTGTGATCCACAGAGATAGTCTAAATTTTTAGGTTGTTCTTGATGATAAGATATTTGATTCGATAATTTTTTATGGTTGATATGGTTTACGCTATTAGAATTATCTATAAACTAAATTTTATAATCATTTGATATTATTTGTCAAGTGATCAAAGGTTTCAAAATTTATCATTTTAACGAACGATGTGGTATGTTTGTAAGTTCAATAGTGCCGAACAATTCAAATTAGATAAAATTTTTTAAAAAATTTATATTTACTGGCAAGAGCCATGTTAGTACTTCTCGTTTGAAATTTTAATTTTTTATTATTTTTTAATTAAATTTTATTTTTAGCCGTTTATTTAAATACTTGATCTTACTCGTTAAGACGTTAACTAATCAAATAAGATTAAAAAATTAAAAAATTTATTTTTTTAAATAATTTTAATACCGTAGATCATGTATTATGTATAAAATTGATTGTCAAATCAGATGTTGGACATGCTCAGCCTAGCTCCTATATTATTGGACCAATGAGTAGATATGATTATGAAACCCATATTTAATTTGTCTTTGCAGTTTAAAGAATTTTTATTTTTATTTTTATTTTTTTTGAGAAATAAGTAGCATACTACTCGCTTCGTTTATTTTATTTAGAAATAAACTTAGCTTGAAATATGAATCAACTAGAATTCGAATTTGGGATCTCGGATACCAACCATCAAGTCCTTTGCCACTTGCGCTAGGACGGTTGGTAGATTTTTATTTTATTTTTTCATAGTTTAAATAGCAAAGTTTTTTTTTTTTTATTATTCACAAGAATTTATCGTGAGAAGGATATTAAAGTGCTAAACTTTATAAATTACAAAAGTGAAGTGATTACTGATTTCACTCAGCCACGGAACGTTTTATAAAATATACACTTTATTAGTAAAGTGGTTTATGAATTTTTAACATTTTACAGGGTGGCGGGTCCCTGAAATGAAGATAAAATCACAAAATAGTAAAGTAAACTCGTTTGGGGAAACCCCCCAAAAAAAACCCTTTTTCCAACTTTTTTTTATAATTTTGGGATAAAATGTATACCATACTTGATTTGTGTACTCCTTTCTTGTTTTTGGAAACAATTGCTAATAGTTGGTTTATTAGAATTTGAGGAAATTGTGAAAGTTCACAATTCTAAGCGAAAGTTCAGAGCCTGAATTTTTTTTTTTTTTAAAAAAAAGATGGATTGAAGCGTAAAAGAGGATAATGCAGGGACTCTTCGAACTTTTTGACCTCCTCTTCTTATTTATTCCGTGCTCCGCGTCTTTTTATCTCGCGTCGCTTAATAGCTTTTACGGTTCACTGTGATATTAAGAGGAGAGAGAGAGAGAGAGAGAGAGAGAGAGAGAGAGAGAGAAGTGATCTGCGATAGATACATACATACATACATACATACATACATACATATATGTATNTGCAATTTGGAATTGTAGAATAGTCAAACTGGGGACATCAAATCAGAGGCTTTTGAGTTATTTCAAGTAATCTTACATGGCCAGCTAGCATTTAAAACTATCTGATTTGTTTTTATTTGTCATCCTACCTGCTTTAAAAACGTACTCATACGATCTCATCATCTGTAAGGTTGATATGTTTATTGAATTCTACATGGCATCTCGGTACGTGGATTGCTTGTTTTCACTAAAGGTACAGCTGTACGGAATATTTGAGAAAATGAATAATACATATTGCAAGTTGGCATGTTATGCATGAATTAGGAGTGTTTTTTTCAAAAAGAAGAAAAGATTGTTACACTCATTTTCCTGTAGTTGTGTTAGCATTAATATCTGTTCCTTTAATTTTATGAGTAATGCTTCTATGCCTTTTTTTTTTTTTTTTTTTTGGCTGACCTATTGGTTTTGATTGGGCTTTTAAGGAGAGTATAATTTGGCTCAACTATAAATAAAAAAGGAACCTTTTTGTTCTCTTCTGCTGTAGGAGAATTGAAAACCTGGAGCTGGGAAGTAGTTGGAAGGTGAAATGCGTTAGCTTTTTTGAATTTTTCGCTTCTGTTTTCTCTGAGATCTTCTTTTTGTTCTTTTTGTTCGGCTTCATGGTTCGTTATATTTTGTGGGTTTAATCCTGCGTTGGGAGGTTTTAGTGTTTTAGTTTTTATGAACGTAGGATGGATTTTATATAATGTTATGTTGATTGCTTGTTTTTTTAGGTGGGGTTTTGGGTTTAGACTGAATGCAAGTTGTATCTGGCATTTTTTTTTTCCTGGAGAAAATATCACGAAAATGTTAAGGCTTATCTAATTAAGCCTTAATTTATTAGTGACATAGGCCTAGTTTGGTAATGTCGGGCCAAAAAGTACTATTTTTATACTATAAAAGGCCCAAAAATTTTAAAAGTGATTTCAATTTGAAGCATTGCAGAAGGGAATATTATAAACACTTGGATTTTTTGAGCTGTCTATAGTATAAAAATGGTGTTTTGAGCGACCATATTATCAAATTAGGCCTCTTTCTTGGAAAATCTGATATTTTTAGATTCTAAATTGAAGGAGGGGGGTAAATTGCACTTTTTGTCCTCAAACTTTGATTTGTTATAACATTTCTGGGTCAAACTTTCTCAATTATTGCTATTTGGTCCTACAGTCCAATTTTGTTGACCGCATACTAATCCTAGAATTGTATCTTATGAAAGAAAATTATTTTCTTTGAGTCCAGGTCAATATGTTCCCATATTCCGACCATGATTTATACCAAGATATATACTATTGACCGCATACTAATGCTAGAATTGTATCTTATGAAAGAAAATTATTTTCTTTGAGTCCAGGTCAATCAATATGTTCCCATATTCCGACCATGATTTATACCAAGATATATTTTTTATGTTATTTGCTAATCACTCCCGCGATTTTTCTTTGTATATTTTGTCAACAATCTGTACTCTTTAAGGGGTCTTTCTAACTTCTATGCATCTTCACTCTGCATACTTGAAGGCAATAGGCCTGCTCCCTGATGTGTAACACTCTAATTTTTCTTTTTCTCTGTTTATGTCTAAATACTGTATCAGATGGTTTATTAATTGTACGTCAACAATAGGCCTGTTTCTTACTTATACAATATGAATTTATCTCACTTTGTTATCTTCTTTCTGTTGTTTCTTTTTATAGTTTGATCACTGTGGGTTCTGCTCTGACAACCACAAAGGGCATTATCATCATCGACAAGTGAGGTCAAATATCATAATAATTCCTTACAGTCCTTTCCCAAGGCTCTCTATAGTGGGGTAAATTGCTTCCTAGATGAGCTTGATCAGACATGCTGAGCCCCAATGAACCCAAGGTTGAAGGAGAGGATATATTCTATGATGCATTTGACAATATCAGAATTTCCATCGACTCTTCGTCATCAGAGGACGGTACTTTCGGCCACAAAGAAGGAGAGCTAAGGAAATTTGATTATTCATTATGGACAGGGGAGTTGATGAGTGTTCAGGAACGAAGAAGCAGATTCATTACTGAAGTGGGATTTGATGGACTTTTGACTACTGCAATGAGCCATTTATCACATAGAGAAGAGGGTACAAGTGGTAGGTATTCAGAAGCCATGGAGTCCGAGAGAATTACAAGCAGCAGTGGTGCTGTCTTGGATTCATCTTCTTCTGACCAAGAGGTAGCGAAGGATTGTGCCCACTGTATAAGGGATCTCGACAGTGGGAAGAGATTCATTGTTCATGATGATGGCGGCAAGCAAGGATTAATTAGCATGTTTAAAGAGGGTGGTTCTGAAAATTTTATGAACATGAAAGAATTTGAAACCTTAATTGGGCTCTCACGTTCTTTCCTGAAGTTCTTGAGGAGAGAACTTCCTCACAAAGGACAAAGAAACAAAGGATGCTCCAATGCTCTGAAAAAGAACCCCAAACGATGGTGGAGGAACTTTTCAAAGAGGAGGCATGCACCTCGAACATGTGTTTCCGATATTCTGCCTAAGATCACGTCAGTGAATCGTTTCACGAGAGTTAGCCATCAGAGGAAGAAGTACAGAGAATTCACCGCCCTCTACATGGGCCAAGAAATTCAGGCCCATAAGGGTTTGATTAGAGCTATGCAGTTCAGTCCATCTGGATGGTATTTAGCAAGTGGCGGTGAGGATTGCATCGTGCGAATATGGCAGATTAGAGAAGCAGAATCATGCTGTAAATCATTTACTTCAGAGGTATCTTACAAATCTATTGATGGAGTTAAAGATGTTAGGATAATGCTTGGAAAAGATGGAAATTCTGCTCCTGTTGTTATTCCCAAGAGGGTTGTCGAGATTGAAGAGACTCCATTGCACGAGTTCCAGGGGCACAAAAGTGATATCTTGGATATATCCTGGTCTAAGACTGATGTGAGCCTCATCCTCATTTATAAATTAAATTTGTTAATTTATAAGTATGCACACTAGGATGCTTTTTCTATTTGATTTTCTCTTATATTTTAACTTTATCCATTTCGTAGTTATCTTAAGACCAGATAATCTTGAGATTAATCTCTTAGTTTTTTTCATTTCATTCTTATACTGCTTCTACTTTGTGAATATTAATCTTGGACTTTTGGTTGCAGCGTCTCCTGACATCATCTAAGGACAAAACTGTGCGTATGTGGAAAGTTGGTTGTGATGGCTGCCTTGCAATCTTCCAGCACAAGGATTACGGTACGTACAAAAATTCTAGGATATTATTCAGAAGTTCGATGAGAATTTGCTATAACTCTTATATCCTGACCTTGATATGGGGGTGATGAGATAATGCTCCTGCTACCCTCAGCATTACCCTTTTTTTTAAAAAAAATTTCAGTAATATTGTAGCTATAAATCTTTAGTTTGCTCTATCTTTTCGCCGTGTAACTTATCATCATTTTTCCTTAATTTCCCCTGGATTTCAGTGACGAGCGTTCAGTTCAATCCTGCTGATGAAAGATACTTCATCAGTGGTTCTATTGACGGAAAAGTTCGAGTGTGGGATGTCCTAGAGAATCGGGTCATTGATTGGGTTGATATTCGGGATGTGGTAACTGCTGTGTGCTATCGACCAGATGGAGAGGTTTGAATCTGACTACTGTTTTATTTATGATTAATTTTCATATCATCAATCTCCCTTCTGAATTTTGGTTATTCATGTCCTCTCGTTTGTGCAGGGTTTTGTTGTAGGTTCTATCACTGGAAATTGCCGCTTCTACGACTACTCGGGTATAAACTCGTGCTTTGCTGATTTTCTATTTGGCCATTGTCATATCCTTTTTGGTTTCAATATTTTAAGGATTGGTAGCTGATTTTACCTTATTTTCTCATTTGATTTGTACCAGTATTTTATGTATCTCTATGCATTCTCTATATCTCTTTGTCTAAGTGTTAATGAATTGTATCATAATATTTATTACCTTTTTGTCCTGGATATAGGTGAAAATTTGGAGCTGGACACACAACACTGTATTAATAAAAAGAAATCTGCTGGCAACCGAATTACTGGCCTGCAGGTTAATTGTTAATTTTGTCTTTCTTTTTAATAAATAATTTAAGGTGCGGCATCTTGGAATTCTTTAATATTGTTTGAAGCGATATGACACCTTATTCAGATTTGGATTTTTCTGTAACATTCAACATTTCAATTATTGCAGTTCGCATCAGATGATTCTGAGAGAGTAATGATCACATCCGCTGACTCGAAGATTCGACTATTTGATGGGGTCAATGTCATAAAAAAATTCAAAGGTGGAGTGCATTATAATTACCACTTCTTCAAAGTTTTCTGGTGGCTTATAAAAATTTATTTTACTCACCGAGAGATCTTCTATAGTGTTTTATAAAAAAAATCACTGTGGTCCTTTTTTGTTTACAACTTACGATCTTATTGCTTTTTATTACATTATGCAGGTCTCCGAAAAGCCAAGACTCTTTCGCCTGCGTCATTTACACCGGACGGCAGATATATAATCTCGGTCGGCAATGATTCCCATGTTTACATATGGAACTCAGATGGATCTACGAGCCCCTGTTCCAAAGTAGACGAATCAATTAATACACGCAGCTTGATCAAACCTTCGTCGAAGGGACCCAAATCAATTGATTCGTTCGAATCCTTCGTCTCCAAAGGTGTTTCATTAGCAGCTGCGTGGCCTGGAGTGGACAAAAAAGCGGGAAACGACCGAAGCAAAAGCTCCTTTGATCCATCCTCCATCCCGAAGAGAATCTTAGAGCCGTCGACCTTGCTCCGAGACCCGGACTGCTTGTCCCTCGGTGCTTGGCTATTTTCCAACGGCCTGTTGAGGGGAACCGCGACATGGCCGGAGGAGAAGCTTCCTCCGCCGTCTGATTTGTCGTCGATGGCCGACGATTGCAGCCTTCCCCATCGGTGTCTTGCTTCTATGTCGGCGTCGTGGAACAGCGTCATAGCGACTGCGAGTGACGATGGGATTATCAGGGCTTTCCATAACTACGGATTGCCCGTTAGGTTGTGAAAATGTGCATCAGAACCACCGCAAGGGCCTTTTCCAATTATTTCGAAAAGAAAGGAGGGCCGCAGTTTGCTATTTTTGCACTGTAACATCCTTACAGTTTTTTTATTTGGGTTTCAGCTCAAATTTGAAGGATCGATGCTGCGCGAAATTTTTAGCAAATGGATTCAGCATAATATTATTTTCTCCAGGAAACAAGAAGAGCAACATTACCGGCAAAAGAGTTACAGGAAACAAAAGTGACCCAAAAGGGATAATTGGGAATTTTGCTTATTGAAGTAGGGATTATGAAAAGGACACGAGAGAGATAAATAGAAGGAATGCTTTTAGCTGCAAGTGCAGTTGTTGTTGTTGTTGTTTTTTTGTTTTGTTTTTTTTTTTTTTTTTTTTTTTTTTTCTGGGGGGGAAGAAAATGCTCTGTGAATATCTATGTTTCCATGGCTGTTGTTGGACAGGAAACTTTGTAATCGCCATGTTACATGAAGTGATATCTGTTTTATATATATTATATGGTTTAATGCACATATTTAATCATTTAAATGTATTTAATTGATTGATATAATTCGATATTCAATGTTCTCTCAACTGTTTATCAGAAAGAGATGCTACGTTGGGATCTACTTTTTTTTCACTTGTACCTAATGTGGAAGCTTTTTATGAGATGCCGCAAAAGCTGTGATAATGAAAATTTTCTCTTTTTAGCTTTTACTCCTGCATAGAGGAGGTGGGTGTGTGGTCCTAAATTTATAACAGGACTTTTTTGCAAATAGTCTCCTTACAATTTTTTTTTTTAAATTGGCCTTGTTAAAAATTTATTTACAAAAATGACCCTGGCCTCGTCACGCAAGCGCCACGTCAGTACCACGCGGGCGAGGCCAGGCGAGAGGGTTAAGTTGAACACGGTGAACCATTCACCGTGTTCAATACAAAAAGTTTTTGTATTGGACACGGTAAATGATTCACCGTGTCCAATACAAAATATCTATGATCGAAATATTTGTATTGAACACGGTGAATCATTCACCGTGTTCAATACAAATAATTGGACACAGTGAATGGTTCACCATGTCTAATATAAATACCTCCAACTTAATCATTGTTGGGGTATTTGTATTGGACACGGTGAATTGGACACGGTGAATCATTCACCGCGTCCAATACAAAAATCTTGTATTGAACACGGTGAATAGTTCACCGTGTTCAACTTAAATATCTGGGCCCGCCCTGCCCGCGTGGTGCTGACATAGCGCTGGCGTGGCAGGGACAAGGTTATTTTTGCAAATAATTTTTGGACGTGGCTATTTTTGTAAATAAAATTTGTCAGGAGACTATTTGCAAAAAAAGCCCATAACACATGTTCAAAACTTCGTTAAATTTTGGTCCTACGTCAACTTAATACAAAAAAAAAAAAAAAGATAAACGAGAGCTTTGACAAATTTAGTCTCCTCAACTATATTTTGATCTACTTATCTTTTTGACCATTGGTTGTTTTCTTATGCTGTTTTATAGTTACTTTTTTTTTTTTTTCTTTCTTTCAAATATAGATAGATTACTCCAACTAATGCAGTCCACTTTCTAAAACAAGTAATTAAAAATGCAAAAGTAAAAAAAAAAAATTGAAAAAAAAATTGTAAGGGTTTTTTCCACTAGAAAGCGGCTGAAATTTTTTTTAAAAAAAATAGAAATTCAAACTCCCAATTTCTCAAGTAAAATAATAGTGCGTATTTTTTATGAGAATTTACGAATTAATTTGTAGACGTTCTATTTCTAGTCAAAGTTAACGGTTTCCCTCCTTTGTTGACTCTGATTTTTCTATTATCTTTTTTTTTGCCCCACCAACTACTTGTTGCCAATCAATATAATTTTTTATCTATATACTGTAAAATAAAAAAACAAAATACAATTCAATCCCATTGCTTGCACGTAACTATCAAGGTCATATGCCAACTTAGGTTACCAATTTTTATCTCCTTCCACTAAATTTATGCTCCCATATAGTCAATGGCATGTAGATTATTCAATTAAAGAGAAAACGATGCAAAATCTAAAATATTATTCATATTTTCTTTAGTGAAAATTTTCAAAACCCCCCATGTGGTTTCATACTTTTTCATTTTAGTATCCTGTAGTTTAAAGTATATCAAGTTAGTACCCTGTGGTTTCTCACTTTATCATTTTAGTACCCTGTGGTTTAAAGTGTATCAAGTTAGTACCATGTGGTTTTGCACTTTATCAATTTAGTACTCTGTGGTTTTAATTTTGTATAAAATTAATACCCTATGGTTTTTAAACCACAGGATACTAAAGTGATAAAGTGTGAAACCACATGGTACTAAAGTGATAAAGTGAAAAATCACATGGTACTAACTTGATACACTTTAAACTACAAGGTACTAAAATGATACAGTGAGAAACCACAGGATACTAACTTGATACGTTTTAAATCATATGATACTAAAGTGAAAAAAATTGAAACCATAAGGAATGTTTTTGTAGTTTTCCCTTTTCTAAATCACAAATAGTCTCGTACAATCATCATTTCTTTTTTTATTATTTAAAATATCGATAATTATTAGAGTAGTTGATAGGAATACTTAAAAACTTTACGATAAAGAATTTAGTATGTAAAGCCATGGGGAACAAATGCGATATTTATTTATTTATTTATTTTTGTATATATTTATAGACACGAGAACACTTTTGTAATTGCCAAATTAGTGCTAGATTTGGTTATCAGGTAACTTTCTCTTTTAAAGCAAGCATCATACGAAAGTCTAAATTAAGAGTTTTACCTCTACTTGTACATAATATAAGCATGTTAGAAAACAAATACCAAAAGGGAATTATTTGCCTGTGTGCGCTTTCTCAAATAACGTTTATTTATAATACCGACTGTCTCTAGCGTAACTGATAAAAGACTTTGTGGTTGATACCCGAAGTTTCAAGTTCGAATCCTAATTGATTCATATTTCTAGCTAAGTTTATTTCTAAATTAAATAAACGAAATGGGTAACATGCTATCTATCTCTAAAAAAAAAAATTGATTATAATATTATAGTGTTCCAGAGGTTTGGATNACACTACTCATTTAAGTTTTGGTAAAAAGGTATAGAATTTTTCTGCACTATAGACTATTTTGAATCAGTTACCAAACTTTTCAAATTTTTATTTTACTATCCGATCTTTCAATTTGTTTGATTTGAATCAGTCGACGATACTTTAACTTTAAAATTTTAAACTAATTACTCGCTTTAATAAATTTATAATTATAAAAATTACATGAAGTGTAAGAAGAAATGTCGCATTAAAATTTTAAAGCCAAGATGTTATTGACTAATTCAAATCAAATAAATTAATAGATTAGACATTCAAGACTACACAAAAAAAAAGACATTATAGTAAAAAACAAAAGAGAATAATAAAATAATGAACAAATTAATACAATCAAACAACAATTGTGAAAAAAAAAAAAAAAAACGTTACATAATAATTACATAAGCTGACAATGTCTATGGTCAAAAAAATTAGGGACAAAAATTTCGTGGACATCCGTGCCCAAACTATTTGTTTGGGCACGGATGAGAATGGGCGCCGCGTGGTGTGCCGCGCCCATCGCAACAGTCCGAAAGAAAGAAAGAAAGAAAAAAAAAAAAAAAATCAGGGGCCTCCATTTTTTAGAAAGAGAGAGAGAGAGAGAGAGAGAAAGGGGAAGGGGCGGTGGTGATGGGCGCCGCACATCACGCTGCGCCCATCAAACAAATAGTTTGGGCACAGATGTCTGCGAAATTTTTGTCCAAAAATCAAGAGCCCTACCAACATCAGTCCTCTCTCCTCATTCACATACGCTGCTGCATACACAAAACAAGGCCGGCCGGCAAAACAAAATTTAATGGGGTAGTTTGCTGTCTTCACGTGGGCCCCACCATTTTTAATAATAATAAAAAAGAAATAATAGTAGCAGTACTTCTCTTCTCGCACGCTGCCGTCGCCTCCTCCTCTTTCTCTCGTCCTTTTAGGATATGTCTGGCTTCATTTTTAATTTTATTTCTGGCTTCACTTTTAATTTTATTTTTACTTATAATTATCCGTGCTCTTGATAAAATATTTGATAAGTAAAAAGATAAAATTGAAATTTATGATTCGGTTGGGTAGAGAGAAAGTATCGGTGTAATCTTTTATAGTAATTTTCTATTCACTTTATTTATTTTATTTAAAAATAAATTTAGCTGGAAATATGAATCAACTAAATTCGAACATAAGATCTCTTCTTTTGCTATTTATGCAGGGAATGATTAATTTTTTTTAGTAACTTTCGAATGTACAGATAGTAAATTTGAAAAAAAAAACAAAAAATTGATTATATCAGGAGGAAAAGAGAGAGAAAGAGAGAGCGAAGAAAATGAGAAGGTAGATGTAGGGAGGAGGCAGGCAGGGGCTAAAAGGGATCGGGGAAGTGATTGAGGAGATCCCAGAAGGCACCTGGGGAGGGGATGGTGGGGGTGGAGAGCAGGTGCTGGCTGTTTCCGGGGCTGGCGAGCACCATGCCGCTGAGGACGGGGCTGAGGTCGCCGAGGTAGCCGAGCACGCTGGGGTCGAAGCCCAGCGAGGGCGACGCCAGGAACAAGCTCGGCGATATCGGCTGCAGCGACGCCGGCCCCGGCGACAGGATTCCGGGGAAGAAGCAGGACGACGAGTTCGTCCCCATCCCCCCCGCCGCCGCCGTCCGCCCCGTCAGCAATTCGACGTCCGCACCCCCCTCGTCCTGCTGCTGCTGCAACATATATTGCTGCCGATGATGCAGCGGCCGCGGAGACGCTGCGGCGGCGGCGGCGGGCGAGAGGAGGAGGGTCGTGGTGGCTTCTGCTTCTGCTGCTGCTGCTGCAGTCGTCGACGGAGCTGCTGCTGCTGCGGTGGAGGAATAAGAAGAGGAAGAAGAAGTGTCGAGGGAGTTGCCGGTGAGGCGCTGGACGAGGGACATGAAGTCGGAGGGGGTGGTGTGGATGACCTTGGGCGACACGGCGTAGATGATCACGGGCGATCGATGATGGTGTTGGTTTTGGATTTGGCTTTGGATTTGGAATTGGAGAGGTTGTTGGTGTTGATGTTGTTGATGTTGGTGAGGAGGAGGGAGAGGGAGATAGGGGTGGGGGTTGGGGAAGAGAGGGGGCTTTTTGGCGATCTTGTAGGAGTCCTTGCTGACCTTGAGAGGGGAGGGGCGGGGGGCCTGCAGACTCCAGCCGCGGGACGGTTTCGCACTCCGGTACGCGGGAGGACTATCCTGGCTGTGCTGCTGCTGCTGCTGGGTCCATGTGCCTCTCGATCCCTACTGCACCACCCGGTCTAGAGAGAGAGAGAGAGAGAGAGAGAGAGAGGGTCTTCTATATATATAAAGACAGAGAGATGTACAGATCTTGTACTCTTGTACTCTTTCTCTCTCTTCTCTTCTCTTCTCTTCTCTTCTTCTTCGTTGGGGTTGGGGTTGGGGGGAAGGGATGAGGAAGGAGGTGTTAGAGAGAGAGAGAGAGAGAGAAAATAATAATGAAGAGGCCAATTTGGGGGATCAGGAGAGAAAGTGGGGGGCGGGGGGGGCGTGATGATGAATTGATGATGTAAATATTTTAGAAGAGAGAAGACGAGTCAATGGACCGCCTACTGCGGAAGGAAAATTCTTTGAAGCTCCGGTTGCGCCATGTTTGGCACCCACCCGTGCTACGTGGCACCTTGTGATTGGGTACACGAAAACACAACTCTGGAGTTAATGTATTATTTTCTTTATACAGATAAGGAGAGTGAGAGAGTGTGTGTTTACTGTTCGTTTAGGCCAGGATAATTCTGGGAGTAGAAAATTCATATGTTTTTATCTTATAATAAATTGAAATTTTATAGATCTTTTTTTTTTTTTTTTTCCAGAGAACTCATTATAGCTCTTTTTTCTTGCTTCCTACATCCTCCACCACCTCCTTCCCCTAGATTCCACTGCCGATACTCACGAGCTCTCCCACTCCGTCAACCGAGCGCCCTCCACCTCCCCGGTACCCTCTGTCACGGCCGTCGCCCTCCCCAACCACTCCGTCATCTAAGCCCCTCTTCACCTCCGCAGCATCCTCCGCCGCCGCCCTCCCCGCCTCCGGTGAATTTTTCGTGTTGAGTTGTCACGACGAAGGGTGACAAAGAAGGTAGGAGGGACGGAGAGGTGGTGGGTTTAAGTAAGAAGGAGAATATGGTAGAGATGAGTTTGAGCTAGAAAAATTAAAGTGGTGGTAGTGGATTTTTTTTTTTGGCTAAATTACAGAAAGCTTTCCTGTCAAAATTCGATTTTTTACTTTTCCTTTCTGTCATTTAAAAACATACACTTTGCCCCCTTGTAAAATAAAAAATGTTCATCAGGGGCTACGGTGTGAACTGTGATGACAAAATGATTATTTTGCCTCTCACCATTTTACCTCTCACCATGTTCATAGGATAGAAGACTGAGAGCATTTTTAACATAAAAAATATATAATAATATTTTATAAACGAACCCTAACGGATTACTAATGGTAAATGGTGGAGTAAATATTTTTCATTTTAAAATGGAGCAAAGTGTAAGTTTTTAAATAACAAGGGGGGAAAATAAAAAATCGGGTTTTGACAAGGGAGTTTTATGTATTTTAGCCTTTTTTTTCACATCAAATTATTTTTTTTTTGGATTTGAATTAGACACTAGAAAACAGAGTAAAAAATTATAGAATTTAAATATAAATTTTTTGTTTTAAATTTTTACAGTTGCCTAACTAATTCTTAGTTGTAGGGAATCTAAGCACAGCTAATAATTGATCCAGAAAGAAAAAAAAAAAAATTGCCCACTCAATGAGAAACTCTAATGGTTAATGGGAAAGAGAAAATGAGCATCTACAAAGATGCTTTGACAAATTAACTTTTCAAAAGGTCCATCTCTTTGAATGGGATAAAATATTTTGCAAACGAAAATAAATGGGTTTAATCTTTCACTATCAAAAAGCATCTTTTTCTGGAAAACATACATACATGTAAGTTGGGATGGACATATCATGCTTGGTTTCAAGCTTATTTATTTTGGCTTATGCAGTAACACTTTTTACATATGATATAAAAAAGGCCAGTATCTTACATTTTAAATTAATGTTTTCCAATCACAAAACAACACTGAGATCAGTTCAAGGCTAATTTTTTTAAAAAAAAAGATTATTTTTTATTTCAAGCATCATATGGCAAAGAAGAAGATCAGTTTAAGGTTTTATTTATTCAAAAGACGTTTAGCGCTTTTTCTACTTTGATATCTCTTCGACAGTGATTTCATCACTATTTCGTATATCAGCGAAAAGAGCATGCTTAGCTTTTCTTTTCTTTTTTTTTCTTTTTACGGAACTTATAAACGGTGAAGCTAATATATTTGAGCAACATATTTTCAAACAAGGCCTAATATTAAAACTAAACCAATTTTCCTTATCTACCGTTTTACTTTTCCTATTTAGCCAAAAAGCAACAAAACTTTTACTATCTATTTCTCAATTTGTTGAATTGTCATATTTGTGATGGCCAGAGCTTTCTCTCACTTTTGTTGCCCTAGGTTCAAGGGAACCACAAGTCACAAGTGGAACTACTTGCATATAATCCTAAAATTATTGGGTATCACAATTTACTTCTCTCACCTAATTCAATTCACCAATTCATAGACTTTTTTTTCAAAAATATTTACACTTGTACTAATTACAACATAAATTAATGTAAATTGGCCTATTAGCTCAGTTGGTTAGAGCGTCGTGCTAATAACGCGAAGGTCGCAGGTTCGAGACCTGCATGGGCCAATAAACTATCTTTTTATTTTTTTTGAGGGCTCGGCCCGTAAGTATTTTAACTGGGTTGAGTTTGACGAGTTCAGATGTTTTTTTTTTTTTTTTTTTTTTGAGAAAAAAGTAGCACGCTACCCGCTTCATTCATTAAAATGATGAACTCAGCTACAGGGGTGAGGCAACATGGCCTCATGGTGAGGGCGAAAAAAAAAAANTACAGTTTAGGGTTTAGGATATTACTGTCGATTAACGGTTACCAACAAGCCGCCGATTAGTTGAGAAAAAAATGCTCCCAAAGATACGTCAGCTGTTTGATCTTGTTAACGGCAAGGATAGGGTCCGGCTGGGAATTCCTAAAAATCATGGCATTTCTGACTTTCCAAATTACCCACCAGCAGGCTACCAACCCGGTTAACCTGGAGCTCGCCGACGAGTCCAGATATTTAAAACACATTTTTGATAGCTTGAAATTTTAGAAATAAACAATATCACCACATTTCTGAGTTCCTACACTATTTACTGTAAAAACTGGAACTTAAACTAATTAAATTTAAGCTCAGATTTGTATTGTTGCTAAGGTCAAATGCATTTATTATTTTTTGAAAAAAAAAGGACAAATAAATTAAACTTAATTGGCCATGATATCACTTTCCCTCATGGTAGGTAGGGTATCCTCAACGTAGAGAAACAATTTAGTTGTTCATATGTGGAAATGTTAGAGGAACCTTGTCTCGTATAATTTTTCTATTTAATAACATTCCTATGATCAACATGGCACATTTTTTTTTATGCATTTATAGATCTTACCATATAGTTCACTCAAAAAAATAAAAAATAAAAAAAATTAAGGGGGCACCCTTTTTCTTTTATGAGGAGTACTAGGATTACAAAAAAAAATGAGATAAATCGATAGTTACTAAATAATATAGTCATTAAATTGGATTTAAATTTTAACATAATAATTAAAAAACTAGAATTTGAGAGGTTTATTTCAAAATAGCTTACAGTGTAGCAGGTCTCTATTTATTTCTAATATTTTCTTAATCCAATCCAAGACCAATTCATTAAAGAAACAATTATATTCACATCCCAACACCAACTAATAAATCTTTTTTTAAAAAAAATAAACATCAATTATATTAACTTATTAGTTTCTCAAATATTTAATTATTCTATCATTTTACAGCTTTATCTTTTTTTTTAAGGTTGCTTAACTAATATTCTTTCGCTCACCAACCACCGCTCCCTCAGCTAAACCGGATATAGACCCGGTCCACGGCTCAGAGAAACTATTGCCTGCGCCGTCCCGGTTCAGACGTGGACCGAGTTCACCATCCGACGTGGCAAAACGAACCGGCTTTGGGATCTTGCACCGGTAACTGCCAAAATGTGAAATGACAAATATACCCTCGCGAACCCCTCGTATTCCCGCATCCTTATTGCTAAACGACTGAGGGCATAATCGGTAATCCACTTACCCCACGAGACGCATCATTTTCCTCTTCTTCATTGCGTCTAAATTTCGCGCTTAGTCGCCTCTCTCTCTCTCTCTCTCTAAATCGCCATTGACGAAGCTCAAAACCCTAATTCCCAAATAGAAAAAAGCTAAAGGAAGAAGCAATTCTATATATAGATATATACACATAGTGGAGGAGGAGGGATATATACATATATATATATATATATATATATATGTAAGGAGAGAGGTGTACACGGACTCAATCCTCAATAAGAAGAAGAAGAAGAGGAATCAGAAGCTTCCCCTGCTAAGGAACCCTAATTTTCGAAGATGTTGGGGGAAGTCCTTACCAAAATACTTGTGTAAGGCCTCTTTTTGCTCTCGATCTCTTTGTTTTGGTGTTGATCTTATGGTCTCTTCATTGATTTGTTGTTTGATGTGTGTGTGTTGTAGGGTTTTGTTCGGGTATGCGTTTCCGGCGTTTGAGTGCTTCAAGATGGTGGAGCAGCGGCCCGGCGAGATCCAACAGCTCCGATTTTGGTGCCAGTATTGGTAATCGAGAATTTGAATCCATTTCCTCCTTTAATTGGAAAAAAAGGGATTTTTTGGGTCTCTGTTTTAGGTTTTTTGAGTTCATTATAGTTTGTGATTGGTTTAGTTTTACTGATTGCTGAGTTTTATGAATTTAATAATCAAACATATTTAGATCAAAAGGAGGAGATGTTAAATGAGCTCTGTGAGCATTAAATTTTGTTGGAGATTTGTTGAATAAGGAATGGGATGAGATGTGCTTGATGATATGCTTAAATGAAGAAGTCAATTTTGATGGGCTTAACTTGGGGGGGCCATGCATGAATTGTTTGATATATTCTACTAAATTTCTATTATTATTTTTTTAATTAGTGGGGACTAGTCAATTTATAGAGGAGACAGGTCCTATTAAATCTCTCTTTGTTTGCCTTGTTGAGACCACTTGATATCGTTTGTACACATTCAGGACCAATTCCATCACATGTACAAATCCAATTAGAGGGTTCAAAGAGTATAACAAGTTGAGGATATTGCACATGATGTATTGGCTTAAGCACAGGCTGAATTTTTATTTTGTTTCCTAGGGAGCTGTTTGGAAACCAGGATTCGAATGGATAGGATAAAATATGATAGAGATGTTGCGAAAATAGAAGAATTTAGCAACTTAGAGGCAAGTTGTGAGATGTAAGACTCTCGGATTATCAAATTGGATAATCTTGTTTCGATGGGATTATTGAGTCTCATCTGAGAGGTTGGGATTGAACTAGGTCGGATCAAACCCTTCTCCGTCGTGGCTCCTGATGCCTTCGAGTTGTTAAAATCGCTTCTAATTAGGTCTCTTAAGGTTAGTTATTTGCATCTCCGATGGCTAATAAGTAGAAATAACATGTTAGGGAACTAGAAAATCGAAGTTTGTGAGCAATAATGTCCTCATCCCAGGTCATTGTCAATAATGGTTGGTGCAATGCATACTTATCAATTATTTAAACTACAATGCAGTATGAGTTTTTTAGGCAATAAAAGCTTGTTTAGATTTTTCCAGTTCAGTGAGGACAAAATATTGTATTGAAAGCAGGTAATTAAAATTTTGTGTCCATTTTTTTATTACTTTTTCTTTGTTTTCCTTGTTGTATTCAATTAGGCGACTAGCCCTTGTACACTTCAATAGAATTGGTCTATCAGTTACTATCAACAAGTGCCCCACTTATGTTTAAAGAAAAGCCTAAAATTGGAGAGAAGCGATTCTGAACACTAGCCTCTATGCTTGGGCACAAATTAGAGCATGGAGAGTAAAGCCATCATAGTAACATAGGTTGCTTTCAATAAGCATTTCAGACAATGTGTGTTTGCCCTTTTTCATTGAACTTCGATGTAAAATAGGTTCACAAGGGCTTCTGTTTAGTATCTAATAAGATTTTTCATTGAACTCACACGTTGACACATTTTAGGAAAAAGTTATTAGATTAGACTAAGGCTTTGCGATGAGTTCAACATGTTAAACCCCGATTAAGGTTTCAAAATAACTCTGTTTCTCTATAGTTTAACAGTTAGCTAGATTTGTAGTTCACTAATGAGAGACAGAGAAGTAAATGGAGATTAGGTTCGCTTATTGCTGATTTTTAATCGGATAGAGAAATCACTATTGTAAGTTGACATAATTGGTAGGTAGATCGGAAAGAAAAGCAAGCATAAGATGCTGATATGCTTACTGCAATGTCACTGCTTGACAAATATATAAATACTTGATTATTTTCTCTGCTATGTCACAGCTGTTCTATGAATGTAAGTATTTAGATTTAGCTTTCATGTTCCTGTCTCTTTTAATAACATAAGTTTAAGAATTTTGATTGAAGGTGACTCTAGCGGGAGTAATGAACTTCATATGAATGTAAACCACGCTCTTCTTCACATCCTTGTACTAGTGAGGACTTTTGAATGGCCAGCTCTGAGAACATGTGTACCACTTTAATATTACCTAGTCCGGTGGATGACTTAATTATAGACTCATTATATCAGTTTTCATTTTGATAGCTCTGAGATTGGATAAAATCACTATATATATTGAAACATTCTGACCATAACATTGAATTTCAGGATCATAGTAGCAATTGTGACAGTCATCGAGAAACTTGCAGACACAGTTGTTTCATGGTAATGAGTAACAATAATTCAACTTCTTAATGCTCGTTTTCTCTCATCAAAAGCATTACCGTTATGTTCCCCTTATTTTCTATGAAAGGGTGCCGATGTATGGAGAGGTGAAGCTCGCCTTCTTTGTGTACTTATGGTATCCAAAGACAAAGGTAACCCCAGCTAAACTCGACCATAGACCGAGCATGCATCGACCAACTTACTGATTTTAATGCGATTCCTTTTTTCCATCAGGGATCTGATCTGGTCTACGAGACGTTCCTGCGACCATTGGTGATGCAGTACGAACCAGACATTGAGCAGAGACTGCGGCATTTGAGGGCTAAGTCAGGGCAGCTCATCATGTTCTACATTAAGAATTTCAGCGACAAAGGAACCACTCTCTTCCTCGAGGCACTCAACTATGTGGTCTCTCAGGGTTCGCGAGTTTCGCGCTCTGAGGTAATTTTAATTTCAATTTTTAAATCCCTGCTGGTTAGTTTGCTTCTGAACTAGCATGCGCAATTTATGTAGCGTAAGATAGGTGTGCATGGACCAAACTAAATGGTTAGATTAGATCTGATTCTTCTTTGTTTTCCATAGGAAAAGATTTTACGATAAACTAACTGCAATTGAAACAGAGAGTTTGGCTACTAAGGATATATATCGAAAAACATTGTTTTATTACTAAAGCTGCTTCTGTAATGTAGATTCCCAAGTTCAAAATTTAATAACATCCATGTGAGTTCAAAAGCAAAGAAACCGTTGTAGCGGTTGCTGCGCATGAATAGAATGCTGTGAGCCAAAAACTTGTACTTGCTCTCTACTAACTTCACATATGCTGCTGCATCTCAATCTCACAGAGCTTCTTCTCAAGGAGCAAACGGTCGGCATCGAGCCCCGTGGCGACCAAGCACTCATCGACGGCCTACGACACACTGGGCTCCACAGCCGACGATGTGGCCGCCGCCGATCCCCACGCCGGCCGTCCCAAACAACGGCGACCGCCATACAAGTATTAGAAAAAAGATTACAAAAATCTACTAAAGTGAAAAAAAAAGAAAAAAAAGAAAAAAAAAGAAGAAGATAGTAGAAGATTGAAACCAATGTGAATACCGAGATAGTAATGCCACAGATGAACTGCAGTTTGTTCAGTTACTGTTCTTCGCTCTCTTTCTTTTTTTGCTTGGATATGTATCACGACTTGTTAGAGTTCCAATGTTGTGAAATTCGAAATAAAATTAAATTAAATGTGCGAAATTAGTAGGATAAAATGCATGTATAGTGTCCATAATGTCCGAATGACGTGATATATATAGATTTTACATTACGTATTAATCTCCTCCGGCTACAAGATCGAGTACAGGGACTATACATTCATTGAATGGCCGCGGAAGCAGCCGAAGCAGCGGAGTGGATCCATAGCGCAGCCACGGAAGAGGAGCGGAAGGGCGGCGAAGAAGCGGCGGACGAGGCTCCGGCCGCGACCGCAGCAGCGACGGCGGGGAGGATGCGGCGGCAAGAGCTGGAGGTATGTGCGGGCGGCGTGCTTCACGAGGGGGTCCCGTATCGCCATCCTTCCTGCAGAGGCGGCGGCCGCGGCATACTCTGGCGATCCGACGATGTCGCGGAGGCTGACGTAGCCCTCCTCGGAGTTGCACCGCCGGAGCTCGAATCTGTTGTCACCGCCGTAGGCCGTGGGGAAGCGAAGCGGCCTCGGCATTGCGTCGTCGTGGCCGCCGCACATGCAGCAGAGCCGCGGCGGTTCCCGGTGCCTTGTGTCTAGCATTGTAGAGAGAGAGAGAGAGAGAGAGGTGGAAAGAGTTTACGTAGGAAGAGTTTCGTACGTATATAATGTATGTAGTTTGGTATAGTATGCATGTATATATATATATGTGACGAGATTAGATAAAGGGAGTAGTAGTAGTATATCTAAAGTTGGAGAAGTACTAAACTTGTCCTACGTTTTAGGAGGAGATAATATGTTTATAGATAATTCTTTCACTAAGATATTGAGTAAGAATCCTAATATGTTTAGGGAGGGACTAGAATTGTCAAATTAAGAGATTAGTTTCGGATTAGGTATGTTAACAAAGAATTTTTTAAAAAAATTTAATTTTTAATATTTAAAAATAATTTGATAAAAATATAAAATTTATTATATTCTATATGTAGGTGTAAAGATAATATTGCTTATTAAATTATTCAAGGATCTGTAGCTAAAAAACGATTTTTGTTAATATACGTGGCAGCTTGCGCTGGTGCCACGTGTCTCTTCCTCTTGCCTCACAGATCATGGAGGGCCCAGGTCCCTCCCAATACTTTTAGGCCCAAGAAGGCCCAAGACCCAATTCCACTCCAAAACCAAACGTACACCCTTACGTCCTCCACATCCACACGTCCATTTCTCACCATCAGAGCCAAAAACGCCAAATCTCCACCGCACGATTCATGGGCCGAGAACACACGGCCCAGTTACGATCCACGTGGCCCACTATAAATCCCCCCCAAATCCTATCGTCTTCTTCGTCTCTCTCTCTCTCTCTCTCTCTCTCTCTCTCTTCAATGGCCGCAGCGGCTCTGTTACTCTCCACGCTCCCGCCCACGAAACGCGACCAACTCCTCCAAACCCAACTCAAACCCTCGCTCCCCACCGTCCGTCCACCCCGGAGCCGCTTTAAGATTCGGGCCGTGCAGGAAACGAAAGAGGAGTTGAAGAGCTCCTCCTCGTCGCCCGAGGAGATCACCGAGAAGTACGGGCTCGAATTTGGGCTGTGGAAGGTATTATTACGAAATTTGGAAAAAAATATAGAATTATTGTGCACTAGTTATTTAATTAGTTTAGTACGCGGTATTTCATGTTCTTAATCCGTATTATCCCTTTCGTTATATTGTTTTTGTAGTAAAATTTGTTTGATTTGATTTATCCAAAGCTGTTTTAAAATTCAAAATTTGAATGTTTTATTTATCCTCCTTATAAATTATGTAGTTTTTAAAATAAAAAATTTATTAAAATAAATAATTAGTTTAAATATTGAAGTTAAATTTTTTTTTGTGATGGATTAAAATTAAACGAATTGAATGGGTAGATAGTAAAATCAAAATTTTAAAAAATTGTATTGTCGATTCAAAATAATTCAGATAATGTACATTTGCTCCCATGGTTATTAGCGCACATGTTAGGAACTTGTGATTTATCTAATTTTTATGGTGCACTTGAACGAATGTGTTAGAAAAATAAAAATAAAAATAAAAATAAAAAATTATGCACCAACTTTTTCGGCGATTATATTGTCTAGTTCAAACTTCAAGCTGCTTTGAAATTCGAGCACCGTTACAGTAGAGTCACCATATATACTCGTCTTTTTCTGTAAAATGTTATTTATTGTTTCCTACTAAATTGATCTTTTTTGGTAGTAGTAGTAATTAAATATTTTGCGAATACAATTGTTTGTGAAAATGTGGATTTGGTGTCTTTTTGGGTTGTAGATATTTAGTTCTAAGGAGAGAGGAGGAGGAGGAGGAGATGGAGAAGGGAAAGAGAAGTCCAAAGGGGATCAAGCAAAGGAACTTTTAGCTAAGTATGGGGGAGCTTATTTGGCTACTTCAATAACCCTCTCTCTTATCTCTTTCGCCCTCTGCTACATTTTGATTAGTGCTGGGATTGATGTGCAAGCCCTGCTAAATAAGGTATGTAATAATATGGAGCTGATTCTTTAGGTTTTGTTTGAGATTATTCTTTTTCTATTTATTTTTTTAAGGTAAAATTAATGGATGGAGATCCTACAAGTAGACCTCTATGTCTATATATATATATATATATATATTTTTTGAAGTTACCATTTTTCAGCTTATGTTTATTTTGAATTGAGTTACTTAGCGTCGAGGAATCGAAAATTTTTATTGAATTTAGTGACGATTCATTTAATTTAATGATCTTGTCCCTTTCAACTAACAAGAATATCTGATGAAAACAAGTTTAAGTTGGAACGAGCAAAACCTCAGGAAGGATCTCAATACATTTTGATCTTTTCGCTACAAGGTGAAGGGGATATGTATTTAACAGTAAGGCTTTCCAATGTTGCTTGAGGCAGGTCGGAATTGTGACGGACGAGACCGGAGGGAAGGTGGGGACGTTTGCGTTGGCCTACGCTGCGCACAAGGCGGCGTCGCCGATCAGGTTCCCTCCGACAGTGGCGCTCACTCCGATCGTCGCGAGTTGGATCGGAAAGAAGAGAGCCAAATCAGAGGAGAAGTGATCACTGATTACTTCTCTCTCTCGATGTGCACTTGAAACGCCACCCATTTTGATCTCCTTGCTCGCCTTCTTTTCCTTGTGTGTTTATATGTGAAGTAGAGATTTTATGAGTAGACATGTAGATTCATGTTATGTTTTGTGTTGTGTATATTAACAAGATGAATAGATATTACTTTTACTAACATACTGAACTCTGAAGATTCATTTTCCGACAAAAATTCGCCAATTGATATTCGGAGAAGTTGATTTCTAGCAAAAGATTTGTCACCAAAATTATGTAGACGACTCATTAGTCATTATTGCCTATGCTTTAATGCAAACCCTCCAACAGCAAAATGAAATCCAAGTTTTCAATAGTCCGTAAGTAGAAAACATCATAACAAACTTTGCGATGTCTAATACCTCAAGATTAAAGCCAGGGACCAAAGTGAAACTCAGACCTGTTGGTGTTTTATGATTGACAACGCAATAGCTATAGATCACATACGTTTTATAGTTCATCATAACTCTCACAAGCAACGGATACATTGGATTTCAAATATTTGTAGTTCAATAACAGGAGAAACATCATATTTTCTGAAAAAATATATCTATATGGCCCATCAATTTACTTGATATGTAGAATAAGTAGCTAAAAACCATTCTCATGTTCGAGTTATTTAGATCACGCAACTCGCTGAGGATGAGTCTGCCTTCCAGATTTCAAGAACTCAAAAAAGGATGCTCCATATTCGCTTTCTCCATGCCGCTTATGCCACTCTTCGGTATATAATTTCCGACCCAAAGTTGTTGCACTTAAAAGAGATATACAACATCTATCATGCAACATCCCCCTCATCTTAAGTACTATGTTGTTGCTTCGGACAATCATTTGCTTGTTTACTTATGTGTCATTTAGTTTTAGTGAACTTGATGAACACTTCATTCCTCCAATTAAAAAAAGAAAGCAGCAGCTCTGATTTTTACCTACAGTATTCAGCTTGAACAATCTCCGCGTTTATCTTTGTGTTGCATCTGTATTGGAGGGGGCGTCAATTACGCCAGACTCTTGCTGATTTTGGGGCCGGGGTGTACTAACCTCGCCTGCGAAGTACTCGTCCATGCTGAATCTATCTATCTCATCAATTTGCTGTTCAGCTGTTGATTCGAGTCAAGTACTCACGGTTGCATGCACAAAAACTAAAATAATATGTAGAAGGTTAAAATGTCGACGATCCTCCTAAACATATCACAATTTGTCACGATTTGCACTCCCCCCTCTCTGTATTCACAAGGGATTAAACTGCTAGCATTTATAAAATGTAAGGGTTTATTTCTAGGTTTTGATTGTTGAGAGGGGTACAGGGCAGATTGCAATACATTCAAGAGGTTATCTGCATTTTAACCTTGGTAGAAAGCATAGAATGAAGAAAATGATGATGAATGTCTTGAAGGATACGTGCTGTTTTCCATATCTCAGTAATGCTAGCCACAGAATCCGATAAAAGCCAGTAGTCAGCATCGGTCTGCAATTTAATGAAACAAATCATTATAAGAATATGTTTACACCAGTACTAAGCGGCTATATCCCAGGAAAATTATTTGCATGATGAAGCATGTGCAACACCTCAATTCAATGCAACTTTTGGATTGCAGTTTAGACAAATTTATTTGTAATGAAAATTTACTACTACTGGATGAAGATCTATCAGAAGCATGTTCTTGAGGCTAGAGCAAACTCTTAAAATAGAGGTGATGAAATGCGACAATCCTTCCTAAGTGATAATTGTTACTCATAGTATACAGGGAATGTGTGCGCCAACCAACGAGATAATAGGAGTAAATTACACAATTGGATATGTTCACCAACCAACAAAATATTAGGAGTAAATTACACAATTGATCACCGAACTCATCATGCGATGCAATTTAATTTAGGTCGTTGAACTTTCTTTTGTTGCAATTAAGTCAGTGAACTTCAATTTCTATTGAATAGGGCCACTTCTTCCACCTAAGTTTAATTTCTCAAAAATATATATATATATATATAATAGAGCGATGACTGAGAGGCTGATTTGATAATAGTGGTATCTCAAAAGGATAATGCAGAGATCATGTTGCCAAGAATTTAATTGCCATGTCATCTCAAGGCTATTTAATTTACCCTCCACATTATCTTCGATAAATAACAATCAGCTAAATCAGCATCATTTCAACTCTTTGATACGACATGGTAGCTGAATCCATATCCAAATCATCCATCCCTCAGAGGATTTTATCGGAGTATGATAGAGTGACCTTGTTGAAATAAAAACTGAAGTTCAGTTACGTAATAGCAATAAATTAAACTTCCGCTACCTAAATGAGACTTTACAGTAAGTTCCATGACCAATGGTGTCTCAAACATTGAATGATACCACAACGAATCGTGAGTGATCGGTGGAATACTCTTTGACAATTTGCACTGTAGAAAAGAACTTACATCATCATCTGAAGGAACAATCTTTGTCATTCCTCCCAGATAATCCTGTGAGGCATTTATGTCCAGGGCAATCCTCTGACCATCTTGAACATTTAGTTCTGTCTCCTTACCTCTGCTACTCTCTGCAGCTACCACTGCTTTACAGCTTTCAGCAGGCCTTGAATTTGGCATCTGCGTATTCCTTGGGGGAGTCTCCACACCACTCATCTCCTCAAACTTCTCCTCAAATTGACTGAAAATAGTAAAAAGATGGAGCTCAAAAGGTGAAAACAAACAATACAATTCAGAATGAACGACGTAGTAAATTTCCCATTAGAAATTATTTACAGCATTTGAGGAGAAGAAGACCGCATTACCTAACAAGGTAAACATCTATTGGACCCATAGTACTTCTTAGGACAATTCTGTATCTTCTCTGCAAATAGTCACCAGCCTGCATGCAGAGGGAGGATAAATTCCAAACGGCTCAAATTGTCACAATAGTGAAGTACAATAAGCATTGTTATGATACTTTAAATCTTCTGCAATGTTTCAACTCTCACTTCACTCTTACCTCGTCAGGATCCGGGACTTCCAGCGTAGTGCCATGAGGTGCTTTTATTGCAATTAGGGTTTCATTCTGCAATTAAGTAAAGGAGATATCGATCCTTGTACTACTTTATTGCGGTGAAAACTTGATTCTACTAGAAATTATGGTAGATCGAATAAGATTAACCATACCTGAAAGCAGGGCAGTCCTTTAATGTCATCCTCCGTGACATAAAGCCACCTATATGTATGGATGATATTGGAAATTCAAAGTAAGCATGATTCGCTAACTGAAATAACTTAGCACAAATACAAGCATGAAAAATACAATTATTTTTCTTCTCAGAAGGAAAAATAGGAAACACAATTACTTTTGATTATTATCGTCTTCTGTGAGCTCCCTTAACTTCTCTCGCATTTCACTGCACAGAACCTAATGTTTCAGAGGATTACCGTACAAAGCAAAGAAAACAACAGTTCTACAGGTTTTGACCAATGGCCAACCTTATGCGCTCATCTACGTTCTGCTCCTGCAAGGTAAGATTTTCAACTTCCTCCTGAGAAAAAAAAAGAACAAAACAAAAAAAAAGCTAAGAACTTAGTTTTAGCCATTCTCTTTCAGGCAAAAGTTATAAATAAAACAAACAGGTTAGCTCTTCAGAAAAGTGGTTAAAGAATAATGACTTTGACAACAGACAAAAGGAAAAAATTGCACAGAAGCACTATACCTGTAATATTGAGAAATCATTGTTAACTTCTGGTCTTGAGTCATCTAGCCCCCTGGGAGTAATAAATTTTTAACTGTTAAAAGGACAAGCAGAAAGGAGGAAATATCGGCGATATAAAAGATAAAAAAGTAAAATTACTTCCAACGGATTCTGTTCTTGAGTTTCTTTTCAATCAGCCCGATCCCTTCAAGAACATTTGTTATGTCATATATTCGCCTCTTTTGCACCTGAAAGATCCGAAGTAATTGACTAAACTTTGCCGAAAGAATAGCATTTCACATAACTATGTTAGTAATGACCAGCTAACCTCCAATGTCTCTGCAGCTTTATTCAAATCAAGGATGCCATCTTGTGCATGCTTAAGCAAATTGATGAACTTTTTTGTCAATAGTCCTACAAAGCATTACAATGTAAAATTAAGTATGACAAGACAGTAAATCTTCATATAGGCTCTTCATCTCTAGAGCTGCTGAACTTTCCCAGAGTCGAAGATACACTACAACTGATTGGAGTCATAAGGCTAAGAGTGTTGTAGTTACCTAGAGAGCTGTCATAACGACAGGTACCGACTGGTGTGAGAGGATTGCTAGAAGGGGAACCTGGAAAGACAAAAAGATACAGCTTTTAGTCTAACATAAAGCGCGCACACACACACACACACACACACACACACACAACCTATATACTCTGCAAAATTATCTCGTTATTGATATATCCTTGCAAAAATTGAGCGTCTTTGTGCCCTTCAGAAACTTAAAGTTCACATATTAAAGCTTAAATTCTAGACATATCAGAACTTAAATTCTACATATGTTTCCAGTACTGACAAAAATGCACCCATTCAAAAAAAAATTTGTTAGTAGAAACCAACCTTTTCAAGTGAATTGTATCCTTCCCACCTTCACATGGGAGTATTTTTTTCCAAGAAACTACACATTTGAGGAGTCTATACAGATATTAAAATTTTACTAGGGTATACATGTAAAAGATGATTTTACATGGATAAACATATGTAAAAGCTCATAAAGCAAGCAGGAGCTGTTTAACAAATAAGCCTTTCCTCATAAAAAAAGACAGAAGTGATAAATAAAGATCAGAAGGCCAGTATTCACCAGCATTTGACATAGGGGTATGAGGCCCAGCTTTATTGTATTTTGGAGCCTTTGACTTGCCATGCACTCTACCACCTTTTCCAGATACTGGAGTAAGAAGTGGACTGCTAACTGCTTCAGCATATCCTGGACTAGTTGTCCACTCACTCGATTCAGCAGCTTCATTTTCTTCCTGATCAGCTTTTCGTTTCAACTGCACAGAAAAGATCATCACCAAGAGCAATATGGTCAGTAAGACATCTATGTATGTGTTTCAGTAGGGGTTATATACGTTCAATCTCTGCCAACAATAAGGATCTGATTGTTATATAACTTTAAAGCACCAGTATAGCACAACCACACACAGCCTTAGACCACAGGCTGGGAGAATGATTGAGGCCATCTACTTACCACAAAAAGTTCCAGAAAAATGAGAAAAGAAGCAAGAGCAGTCATCAAACTTTCTCATTGACCAGAAAAAACCATAGTAAATATAGCAGGAGTCCGCCATTTTGGTGACAACCCACCACAAAAAAGACTACTAAATTTCAACATTAACAGCGACATAAAGAAAATATTTATAAATCCTGTTCAGTTCAAAAAAAAAAAATCCAGTAGCTTAGTGTACATCTAGTAAGGTAAAACTTCTGAGTTACATCTTTCACATGATTTCAGTTAAATTCCAGATTACACTGTGATGGACACCGAAAAATTAATAAAAACATGTCTGATCCAAGGCATCCCCTTGCATTCAAACTTCTATGATGATTAAACAAATCTTTATTCTTTTTCGAATGAGTCATATAACATGAGGTATAAGACAATTCTAAAGAAGAAACGGCTAAATTGGTTATGAGAACACATGCGCAAATTTTGCTTATAATGATCTTTCAACCTAGAAGGAGAGCAGTGCAATATGGTTGCGACATTCCAAACGGTTCCTCTCAATAAAGTGATCTGCACTCTGATTTACTAGATATGAAATGCACATTTTTCACACAAACCTAGATAATAATGATAATAATGGATCTAACTGTCAACACACACACACACACACACACATATACATACATACATACATACATACATATATATATATATATATATATATAGAGAGAGAGAGAGAGAGAGAGAGAGAGAGAGAGAGATAACTCATAGAGTTTACATTGTAGGAAGAAGAATGTAGATCCATTACCTTTAAAATCCAAACCTCTAATTTCAATTCCTTTCAACTCATAAAAGCCATCACCACAGGCAACCACTGATTAACATACACCATGGCTTGAATCCGAACTAGCAAACAACTAGAGAAATATTTCTCCACCAATCAACTCTACGGGTGGCATGACCTTTCTCTGTCAGGAGCCATGGCCTCTACAGAAGTAGTTACATGTGCAACTTCAAGAGAAACCACATGTTCAACTATATACAAGTTAGCATGCTTTTCTGCTGAAGTGTCATAATATGTGTAGAGAATCACAAATTTGATAAGAAATCAAGAAAATCAAACAGGTTATCCCAAATTATTAGTGGAAACTGTTATGATCACTTAGTGGAGACAAGAAGAGAAAAGCTGTGCAGCAAAAAGTATACGACCTTGGAGTGGCATTATGAGAGCGAAAAAGGGATCTGGAAAAGGGCTTTGACAGAAGGAAAAAAAAAAAAAATTACTGCAGAACGGAAGTAGGTAAGTAACTTAGAACTCTTTCCCCTCAATAAATAACCTATCAAATAGCTTGTCCTAGTGTTATCGTCCTTTAGGCTGCCGAGCATCAACTGATTAACCTAAAAAAGAAAGATCCGACCTAAGCAAAATCCTCAATTTAGTATCCCAGTAAACAATCGCGAGATCCTACCATTGAGCTTAGCTCCCAACACTGTAGAAGCCCTTTGATTTAGGCTGATAAAATCACTAACAAGCAAAAGATCCGTAAATGGAAGAGAGACATTTTAGCTCATCTCCAACAGCAGCAAAAAAATTAGGATCTAGAAAGGGCAACAAAAGATACGGCAAAAAACAGCACAAACACTTCGAAACCAAAAGCCGACCCTTCAAACCAAGCAATTTCTCACCAAAGCAACCATTTCTACTACCATCGAACGATAAAATAAGCATCGGAAAGAGCTAAACCACACAAACCCTCAATCAAACGAGATCGTGTCTCCAGTCTTAGCACAACAGACTAAAACGCACAAGCCACGACACGGAACTCACGGGAGTCTTAATAACCACGGCCTCGGCCATGTCGTCGGCGGCGGCGGCGACGCGGCGGCCATCGGCGGCGGAGAAGCGGTGGTACTCGTCCGGCGCAGGGAACGGCGGCCTGGCCGACGGGAACGGGAGGTGCCGCCGCAGCGGCTGGAAGATCTTCTGCCCCGATTGCTGGTTCCCAGCTGCTCGGCCCCCACCGGACATCAAATCCGAGCAATCGAGACCCAAAATCTCACCTGGAACCCCCCGATCTTCCGATCGAGCCCCAAAAACCCGATCAAAACCCCGATCGATGGCGAAATCCGGGGCCCAAACCCTCGATTCGGATCGGAATCGGCGTGGGATCCGCGGAGGAGCTCCGATCGGGGAAGGGGATCTCGGGGGGGCGTCGCCGCCGCGCGGGGATCGGCGGCGGAGGCTAGGGTTTCGATCCGGGATCTGGGGATTTTGGGGGAGGAGGAGGAGGAAGAGGAGAGAGAGGCGAAGAGGAGTGAGGAGGTTAAAAAAGCGGAGAGAGCAGAAAACGAGGGAAGGGAGGGAAATTATAGTTCGGACTTCGGATAGATATGGAGGGAAGGGGCGTGCGAGTGTAATATTAGAAATAAATAAATTAAAAAAAAAAACAATTATATATTAAAAATGGCGGAAAAACGAAATTAGAAATTTCCCCCGTAAATTAACGAACCACGCTACGTGGTCGCCGGCGATTGGACGACGATGACATTAAGAAATGTTGGGGGGGATTTTTTTTTCTTTTTTTCGTTCGAGGGGTTTTTATTTATTTATTTATTTTCTGTCGGATGCTAAATATTAACGGGTCGGATCCTCCGACCTGTGACCCGGACTGGAGACCAACCGCTCAAATCGCTCGGCTTATGGGGTTCGAATCGCCGATGCCCGCGCTTTGGATCGTCGTTTGCTCACGATTTTTTTGGAGGAAACCCTAATACCCGCGGAAATGTCACATGAACCCGGTGTACCCGTACATTTATTATAGTATACTATTAATAAATCTCTATCAAAAATGCCTAAAAGATTTAGAGTTTAATTACATTTCATAATATCAAAAATTTATAAACTATAAATTTTAGATTTTAAATATATTTTTAAAAAAATTGTACTGTACATTCCCGACTTTCGGGAGTCATAATTAGCATGCTAAAATCAGAAAGAATATTTTTTTTCTTTTCAAATTTAACATTTTTTTTTATAATATAATTTTTTTTTTACGATTATGTTATAATTTTTGAAACAATGCCCATGGAATGACACTCTTGATCATAACTTTTATTTAAAATTGCAGATAAAATAAATTATATGCAATAGAAAAGGCACAATTAAAAATTATTCAATTTTTTTTTTTACAAATAATAACATATTACACAAATCATACCAATTCATTTAAAATTAATTTTTACGATGTGATAAAAAGCTGAGTAACATATCTCTATATATGATTTCGCTCCAACATTTTTGTGCTAATAGTGGTTGATAGTTCTTATAGTATCAAATTAATCCTTGATACACTAAATATTTATTGCGGCCTATTCGATTTTGATACACGCGGTGCATGGAATATTTTTTTAATGGGGGAGTGGGCCCAGGGCTCGCCCACGCCGTCGGATTTGGCGGGCGCTTTTCGCCCTCGTCGGGTCGGGGGGCACGTGCGGCGACGCGCCACGTTCTCGGTGTCACGTGACCGTGGGGGTGTTAACTCGCAATTGGACCGCACTGTACGCACGGATGGTTTCTGCGGCCATCGTAACTCCGTGACCGTATGTTGTCGTTTTTTGGCCGCATAATTGCTCGGATCCGACCCAATGCTGGTCCGGACCACATTTAGCAATTTGCTCAATTTGCCCCATAATGGTCCGGACCAGTACTGTATTTGTTCGTACATTACGTAATTTTTAAGTTTACTCGTATGGTTAAAAAAAAAAATAGGACATAAGAAATGGAAATGTCAAAAAAATTTTGGATTCGTAAATTCATGTATGGTAAAAATCTCACTTATTTTTGCTTAGTTTAACATAATACTAGTAGCATTGGAATTAAATAGAAATTGTAGCATTGCTTTGTTTTAATGTAACTCGTACAACAATAGTTCTATACATATTCTATAAGCGAAAGTGATTTTCACCAATTGGTTTTTTTTATATTATTTTTTATTACTTTTTATCCTGTGTAAAGAACTTTGGAACATTTATAATAAATCAACATAAAAAGGANGAAATAGATAGCACGCTACCCGCTTCGTTTATTTTATTTAAAAATAAACTTAACTGAAAATGTGGATCAACTAGGATTCGAACTTGGGTTTCGGGTACTAACCACCAAGCCCTTTGCCACTTGTTCTAGGAACGGTCGGTGAGAAAGGATTATTAACTTGATGAAAATTGACTTTTCCTATAAACTTCATTTTCTCATTTGTTTTTTGAGACAAAATTTCTCAAAAACCTTCTTATGAACTCCATTTCTCAAAACTGCAATGGCACTAAATGTGATTTGAAAGTATTTATGCTGCGCAACCTCTTCCAATATTTTAGTTCTGTTGGGCCAATAAGGTGCGGACACGTGGTACACCGGTACTCCACTCAACTTTATTTAAGAATAGTAATGTTGTAGTGCACCAGGAGCAGCGGAAGAATTTTTAAACAAACCACTGTGCAAATTAAGGGAAGTTACAGTAACCGCGAGCAATTACAAGCGGTTCCGATCGGCTGAAAATAGCCCGAGAAAATAGGGGTAGTGGCCGATCATGAATATACAATAACTGATTAACAAGGGCGATCTATAAATAGGCCAATAACACCTTAAAAAAGAGTCTTTTCTCCGTAAACAGAAGACCATCTTTATTTTCTTTACAATTTCTTCGCATTTCTTATGAGTAGTTTACTTGTAACATTTTACTTTCCAGCCTTTATTGTTTTTCTCTAGGAGTAGAAGTAAACTAAATCAACCGAGTCTGTATGTCCTCAGGCACACTCGATCCATGTACTCTTCCTCAAGTTAATTTCAAAGATATTTAAAGTTTTTTGGCTTTTTAAGGTGATCAATCACTGTGTTTTCATCCATTCGGCTCTTTGGCCAACCCTAGTTTTTGTGCAATCCATATATTCGGCTCATCCAGTCGAACCGATTCCATAGTAGAGGTTTTGAAACTCGGCTGATTCGATCCTTCAACAGCCAAATCGCTTGATCTAGTCGATGGACGCAAACTTCGAGGGTCATTAATCATAGTCGTTCCGCACCCTGCATCATTTCCGAGGGAGATCTTTGACCAGGTCAAAGATCAGAACGTACGGCTACCAACAAGTTCAAATTACTTCATATGTATTTCAATCACACAAACTAAATACATACAAAATTATCTAACAAGTTTAGCAATTCTAACCCAAAAAATATATATATAAATTTTATAGGAATTCCAATACGAGTGACTAATGAGCAAATAACATGTAATGGGTCAACCCGCTAGCAATAATAATTCGTTAGGTACAAACCACTGATTCAAAATGCCTTTTTTTTTTTTTGAGAAAAAATGCCTATTATTACTAGCATGTATACCGCATATATTTTAATGAGAATTACTTTTCCACCCGATGTATGCCTCATATATTTTAATGAGAATTATTTTTCCACCCGATATGGTAGACTTGACCAGAATTACCAGTCGATATGAGATTCTAGAGGTGGCTCCTCCAACTAACATTCGGCTTTGATACTAATTGTAACGGCCCGACCCGCTAACAATAATAACTCGTTGAACCCAAACCACCGGCCCAAAATGGTAAAACCTGGTTATTATTGCTCGTAGGCTTCATATATTCCAATTAGAATTATTTTCACATTCGATGTGGGATTAGATCACAAATACATACCAGAATTGTAAGGCAATGTGAGATTCTAGAGGTGGATCTTACGGGTTCAAGTTGGGTCCAAACTATATCACAGAAACTGGTCAGAATTACCAGACAATGTGAGATTTTAGAGATGGCTCCCACGGTTTAAGAGGTGACTCCTCCAGCTAGTATCCGACTTTAATACGAATTGTAAACAACATGACCCGCTAGCAATAATAACTCGTTGGATCCAAACCACCGGACCAAAATACTTAAGCCCGATTATTATTAATTGCGTGTAGGTCTCGTATATTCTAATTGTTATGATTATTTACGGGAAAAAAGTATAGAATAGTAGTTTTTTTTTTTTACTTATGTTGCAACTGATGTAGCCCTACAAAAGTTATTCTAAACTTACTATTTAATCTAATTATTTTTTGACAATACATCCTATTGCTTTTTCTAATGTATAAAATAGCCCAATTATGATTCCAAAAAGAGCATGCTAAAGATTAATGCTTCTTCATTCAGCAAATGTAGCAAATATATAATCAAAATCAAAAAATAAAAATCCCTACCATTTAAATTTGGACCCGTATAATACGTTGTACGGTAAAGTGTAAAGCCATTGTTTACGCTATACGTACGAATATACGCTCCCGCTCGATACCGGATCGTGTGGCTCCGATCATCCCCTATTTAAAAACCCTGATCCCCATTTCACCCAATCCCCGTCCCCAAAACCCTCTCTCCTCTTATCCACACCACACTCCGTGACCGAAGCGAGAGAGAGAGAGAGAGAGAGAGAGAGAGAGGGAGCTCACCTCCGTCGCCATGGCCATGGCTTGCGCGTTCTCCTCCATCGTCTCCTCCTCCAACCCAAGAACCCTCTCCTCCAACTCCTCTCCCATGGCGTCGCTCCCCCCCGCTCCCGTGTCCGTTCCCAAAACCCTAGCAGTTCCGAGGAGCTTCCACGGCCTTCGGAAGGGTTTCCACCCGCGCCCTGCTCCATCGGTCTCCGCTCCGAGATCGGCGAAGAGAAGCTTCGTCGTGAATGCTTTGAACGGGGTATTGTTCTTCTCCTAGCTACATTTATCGCACTTCGTTGTGGTTGAATGCTTTGTGCTTTGTTAGCCTTATATTTCTTATCCTATTTGCTTATTTTTCCAAAATATGTGCGGATGCAGTTCTTATTTGGTTACCTACGATCATGCTTAGTAGATTTTGCATATTCGAGTCCACAAATAGTCGAATTCGTCTATAAACGGTGTCTAAGTGTTATTTCGTATGCGGTCCCTTGGTTTCTATGAAATGTTCACTGAGTATATGGCTTTTGTAGAGTGATTTGCCATTGGTTGGAAATAAAGCACCAGATTTCGAGGCGGAAGCAGTTTTCGATCAGGAATTCATCAAGGTATAGCAATTGATAGTAGCGGCTTTTGATTTGAAGTCCTTTGTTTTTGCTGTCTTTTGCTTTCTCTTCTGCTTTCAACTATGTGTGATATTGAATGCTGAAATGTAATTTTGCCCTTAGTCACTGTTATCCATAGTTCTATTCTTTTTTTTTTTTGGAGTGATAGGCGCTGTAAATGTAGTTGTTGCTAACTCTTCTCTCTTTGTTTGACGCTTCGAAGTATCCTGTAAGATATTGTGCAATGCAGTTTCCAGCTTACTCTTGTAATGCTCTCAAAGAAGAATGACTTTGTGATATATTATAGTAAATCAGTGAATCACACCACTTATATCTATTTTTCAAATACTATTGGTCCTTTTGACAGGACAAGTGTCATTTTGATTTACTTCTTTTGAGTTACTACTGATGCAAAAATGCACCCTTTGTCTAACTTGTGTTTGTTTCCATCCTTTTTATCTATTGCCTTTTTATCTATTTTGTGTTAAATTCTTCTAGTTAATTTGATAATCTGTTAAAATAGCTGATGTATTTGACAAACACCAAGGAATTTCCTGTGACCTGACGTAGAATAAATATAAAAGATAATAATTGAGTTTTAGTGTTTGTCTTTTATGGCCTTCGGCAAGTACATCCCAAATAAGGACCCCCCAAAAATCAATTAGTCCATCTGGCACGTCTGCCCTTATAAATTAGGTGTAACTAAGTAGGAAATAGCACTTTATGAAGCCTGCTCAAGAATTGGATTGGAAAGAGGAAATGATAAGATTTTGGATGCCAATTTTCACTATGGTGCAATGCGTTGATTCTATCAGGAATTTGAGAAATTTTCTGTTGTCTCTATCTTTATTCCTTCCGTTAAAGCATAATTGATTGGAAATATTCATTTAAAGTCTTTAATAATTTTGGTCATGCTGTTACAGGTCAAACTCTCGGATTATATCGGGAAGAAATATGTGATTTTGTTTTTCTACCCACTGGACTTCACATTTGTTTGCCCTACAGGTAAACGCTTCACATTTACTGACATTCATCTTGATTTTGGTGGGCAATTTTCCAGGATAGTTTGTGTAGAACAATTTTTTTTAACCCTTTTCTGTTTTTGATTTTCTGTGCAGAGATTACTGCTTTCAGTGACCGGTATGCAGAATTTGAGAAGGTTAACACAGAAATTCTGGGCGTTTCAATTGACAGTGTGGTAAATTACTCTTTTCCATTTTAAACTTTCATTCGTCTTTTGGCCTACTATTTTCAAACTAAAGTATCAACTGCAGAATATAGACACTTTAAAATTTTTTGTCATTTCTAACCTGAACGTTCCATGGACATGTGTCTATTATGTGTGCATTGCGTGCCCCTTGTCCTCCTGTCATTCATCATGCGTCCATCGTGTATCTACTGCATGTCCTCGTGATCATGCACGTCCATTGTATGTCCAAAGGGTGTCGATTACATCCTGTAAAAGAAAATGAAGATACTTGAGTACTCAATTTTCTATTCCAGTTCACATAGTTTTCTAAGTGATTGCTGACATAAAATTAAATATTCGAGTTCTTTATAATATATTGCTAATTCTTTGGATTGAAGATATGCTTTAAATTACCACCGTGATTGTTGATTTAAACTTTTCAATTAAGACTGATCAGTTGCTTTCTTTAGTGAGGAAATCATTATGTTAATGCTGTTTCTTCTAAAAACATAATGAGAATGTATTCAGATAGATCCGTTTATTACCAAGTTGACGAGTTGGTGTGTCCAAGTTGTGCTATGTCATGTATCCGCCTAAGTTAACTTTCATGCATTGCTGATAAAATTTAAGGCACAGGAGAAATGCCGTGAGAAATGATCATTGATGAATTATGATTTGTTTTTATAATTTAAAAATAAATTAGAAGTGGTTAAAAGCAGAAATCATTTGTACGTGGATCCAAACTTGTGTCTTTAACGTGTATCTCTGATTCTGATATTATGGTACCTATTGAATAATTTGTAGATTATACGCTACATAGGCTAATTAGTATAGAGTATTTAAATGTGTTAACACGTAAATTTGTATCTCTTATACCATCTTGTTTGTGATTTACTTTCTTCTGGATATGTAATCTGTCTTATAATACTGTAACTATTTGCTTTGTGCAGTTCTCCCACCTTTCTTGGGTTCAAACTGATAGGAAGTCAGGGGGCCTCGGAGATCTGAAGTATCCCCTGATTTCTGACTTGACAAAATCAATTTCAAAATCTTATGGTGTCTTGATTCCTGATCAGGTGCCAATTTGTTTATGTAGTATTATTTGGTTAGCTGAAGTTCTATTCCATATGGTTTAGAATTTTTTGGCTATAACTACTGCAGTGGAAATGTGGAATGATTAATATCTGTATCGAAAGACTTTCTTCAGTTTCCTGTTAAATCTGACAGGGTATAGCATTGCGAGGATTGTTTGTCATTGATAAGGAAGGAGTGATTCAGCACTCTACTATCAACAATCTCGCCATTGGTCGTAGCGTCGATGAAACCATGAGGACTCTTCAGGTAAATTAACAGCAAGAATCAGAATTGGATTTTGCATTGAAGTTTTGTGATTGTTAACTTGTTTATATAGTAATAGCATCAAAACTTGTATGGTCGCTAAGAACTGTATTTTTATGCGTGCAGGCATTACAGTATGTCCAGGAGAACCCAGATGAGGTTTGCCCTGCAGGATGGAAGCCCGGGGACAAGTCGATGAAGCCGGACCCGAAACTCAGTAAGGAGTACTTTGCGGCTATTTAGGTTTGAAAAGCAAAATTGGCGATTGTTGTATTGTTTGTTAGAGGTACAAAGGAGTTATTTATCAACCTGCGATGTGTCCCATCCTTTATGAGTCTGGTAAATGTGCATCAGTATCTTGAACATTTCCTCCGACAACTCTCTGTTTTTTTTTTTGAATAATAAAAGATTAGTTTTTACTCTTTAGGTTGTTACATAGGTGTTTTCTTGACGGTAATTATAGACCTTACTTGTACTGTAACACTTGTAGGTATGTTAGAACTAACTGCTTTTAATTAAGAAAGTGATAGAATATTCTCTCAAGTAACAAATCTGTCAGGTTACAGAATATTCTGTTAGAGAGTTAAAAAAACACCAGTATGTGCTGATTAATGTATTCAAATTCAACACTATAAAGTTGAGTGGTAGAACCAAAATTTTAAAAATTAAGTTGCCCATTTGAAAACGTTCTTAGAGTTCATGTAAGATCTGAAAATTTTCGCCTATAATTGAAACATCTAATGTTCCTGTTGTGGTCCTTAAGCTGGATTTTGATAGATCCAAAATGATGAGAACCCATCGCTAGGTTATATTGTTCTGTCTTCTTAGGGCACATTTTAATGCTGAAGTTTATTTATTCGCTGCAAATAAGCGGATTATGTTGTCTAAGATGTGAGAAATGAGTGAAAATACCGAAGAATACATGTCGGTCGTCGCTACAACGTTCTGTTGCTTCTCCTTCTGCTAGATGATGGGTGTTAAAGAGTGCTTTGAAACTTCGACGTCATTGTTTGGTCCCAAGATAGTGAAAAAGTAGTGTTTGGGACCAAAATTATATTTTGGTTTTGTTAATATGTACATAAGGTCCATCAGTTTAACTTAGAATTTGAGTTCAGTAAATTTAATATCAAAAGAGAGTTGGTGATTCTTTTATATGTACCTGCATAACCTTCTACTTTCTTTTAAATTAATATAGCTAGCAAATTTACTGCAGTGTTACATATGATCTTTTGCACATGATCTTAACGTAGCCTTATTGTTTTACGAGCATTAAAACTATTCATATGATAATGCTACTAGATGGTTTCAGAAACGTCTTATCATAGTAGGTACTATACTGGGGATTCTTTTGGACAAGTAATGCCATATTAGTGCTTTTAGTTTTCACTCCATGTGGTTCTTTACTTAAAAGAAGTACTCCAAATGATAGAGTTTGATTTGGGACATAGAAAAGATAAGATTGTGAACTAAAAAAATATTGGGGGAAAAAAAAAAGAAAGAAAAAGTAGAAGCCTACTTTTCTTTTACATCTAACATGCATTGCTTGTTGTGCCAAAATTTTTTAGTAGTTGGTAACTGCTAATGATTGTGTAGGGAGTTAAAATTGTGAGATTCTATGGTATCCCTTTAACTACATTCCTTTTCCTTTGATGCACATCTTTTGTAGCATTGCAAGGTACTTTTCCCTTTCTATTATTAGACTCATGCACATTTAGTTTCTTTTGGACCATGTAAGGAAAAAGCTTTTGACTGTGACCTGGATTAATTTGAAGATAAAAGCGCATTGAAAGTTTGTAATTATTTCCTTTATTTCTTTTGAGCCAAATGTTCTAGTGCTAGTTTAGTTTTATGGGTAACGAAAAGAAAATCTGTGTTGTTTTACTTAAACAGATTAGTCGCTAAACTTATAAAATTTCTCGCAATCTTTGTCCTGTTAATTAGAATTCGGAAAAGTTTTTTCTGTTCAAGTTGAAGAATATGAAATCAAATTACAATTTCAGAGCAGTAAATACTGATTCCTGCAATTTTTATTTCTCGAGTAAAAGAAGACACCATGAATATAGAGGAAGATGTCTTGGAAATTTCACGTATTTTTTTTAAAAAAAATCATATATAAATAATCTCCAACGGAGAATGTGGAGCTCTACTTTCTATGCATATTTACCATATCATGGATCAATACCAATCCAAACATCATAATCTACAACTAAAGTGTGTTTTAACTTTAATAAAACGTGTCAGTGCCTTAGAAAAAGCAAATCAACAATGTTTTAAAATGCTTCAAAAAAAAAGTTATTAAAGTGTTTATAAATTTTGGTGATGTATAGGGTGGCGGTGCTACTATTGATCCTTGTTGTATCACTATCACACCCACCCACAAAATTAACCAAGAGAAGGGACAAATGTGTGATGCTCAAAAGCTCTAGCTTTTTCTGAAATGTTGATTTTTGTGCGTTTTGAAACTGCAATTTCCCACAACGCAGAGATCTAAATTTTTTGCGTTGGCTCGCTTTATTCCTCATACGCTTTTAGTCCAGAGGAAAGGAATTAAGCCGTACACAGTTACCTATTCTTTTGGGCCCGGGTCCACATTTTAAAGAGGTTTTATACTATTTCTATCCATTTTTAGTAGGCCCTGTTATAGTTTTATATACATATGATCATAGTTACAGGCCCACATTTTATTTATATGGCATTAATGAGCCAAGGAAGGTACCATTATTAATTGAACAAGTAGGGTTAAAGTTTTTTTAAAAAATTTTTTATATCATTATGTTGGTTATCTATTTGGCATAGTTTTCGCAATCACTTTTTACACATAGAAGCAGTAGTTGGATGTTTGCTAATAAAAAGTTCATAGCTAGAAATTAGAAGAAAGAGAGTAGAGATCGACCGAGCCTTATTTCATCAACTCTTTAGTGATAATCTCAATCTTTTGACTAAGAGTTACTCGATTTTAACATGTACATAGATTTGGTACTAAAATCAAAATTATCAAAGCGCATGGATGGATTTACCTCCAAAAAGAAAGAAAAGAAAATTGATGCCCATTTCAGAATTGGTTTTATATCTCAGGAATGGTTAAGTATGACTTTATATCAATTCCAATAAGTTGTTAAATCAATCAAGATAAATTAAGAGAGAGAGAGAGAGAGAGAGAGAGAGAGAGAGAGAGAGAAGAGAGAGAGAGAGAAGGGCTGTGTCATTGGATCCTGGATGTCCCACCACATGCCTTAAACACACTTTTCCCACCACAAAATCCACTTTGGACCCAAATTCACCCTCCCCTACAAGAAAAGAACCATAAATATATATATATATATATATATATATATATATATATATATATATATATCCCTCCCACCCCCTCCAAAAAGCATATATAGAAGCTCAAAAGAACTGAATATAAAGCAGATAGCTACTTCCACATAACCATCACTTCAACTTCCCCCACTCTCTCACCACTGCAGTCTCACACTCACCACACCCCCCCCCAACCTAGCTCTCTTAATCAATCAAACACCACCATTAATTTCCATAGAAATTAAGAAGAGTAGCACAGTAGCTAGAGATGAGAGCAGGAGGGTGCACAGTGCAACAAGCCCTAGCCCCGGAGGCGGCGGCTATCGTGAAGCAGGCGGTGAGTTTGGCGCGGCGGCGGGGCCACGCGCAAGTGACGCCGCTCCATGTCGCCAGCGCGATGCTCTCCTCCTCCGCGGGGCTGCTCCGCGCCGCCTGCCTCCGGTCCCACTCCCACCCCCTCCAGTGCAAGGCCCTCGAGCTCTGCTTCAACGTCGCCCTCAACCGCCTCCCCGCCGCCGCCGCCGCCCCCCCGATATTCAGCCACCACCACCATCACACTCACTATCACCAGGCGATGTCGCTATCGAACGCGCTCGTTGCAGCGTTCAAGAGGGCCCAGGCGCACCAGCGCCGCGGATCGCTAGAAAGTCAGCAGCAGCAGCAGCAGCAACAGACGATCCTCGCCGTCAAGATCGAGCTTGAGCAGCTCGTAATCTCAATCCTGGATGATCCGAGCATTAGTAGGGTGATGAGGGAGGCTGGTTTCTCCAGCACACAAGTGAAGTGCATGGTGGAGAAGGCCCTTTCCTTAGACCCTAACCCTAACCCTAACCCTAGCAAGCCCAAGGAGGTGGTTATAACCACCACTACTCCTTTTAGCCCAACCCAGGTGAGCAAAGCTAGGGTTTTGGATCATCAAGTGGTGATCAGGAATGAAGATGTTGTGAGCATCTTGGAGTGCATGGCTACAAGGAGGAAAAGGAGAATTGTGGTGGTGGGTGAATGCTTGGCCACCATGGAAGGAGCTGTTAGAGTGGTGATGGATAGAGTAAGCAAGGGAGAGGTCCCTGAGAGCTTAGGTACCAACCTGCAGTTCATACCAATTCAACTACACTCATTCAAGCACTTACCAAGGGAGGAGGTGGATCTAAAACTTGGGGAGCTGAGGTGCCTTGTGAAGAGCTTTTGTGGAGGGAATAAGGGGGCAGTTTTGCTGTTGGAGGATCTAAAATGGGCTTCTGAGTTTTGGGCTAGTTGTTTGGAGAAGGGAAGAGGCCACTATTGCCCTGTGGAGCATGTGATCATGGGGATTAGGAGCTTGGTTTGTGGCTTAATTGAGGGTTTTTGGCTTATGGGTTTTGGAACTTATGAGACCTACATGAGGTGTAGTGGTGGAAACCCTTCTTTGGAGGCTCTCTGGGGTCTTCAGGTTCTCACCATTCCTAATTCAAACCTGGGATTGAGCCTCAACTGTAGCAGGTACAGATTTGGTTTCTATTCTTAAATCATCATTAATACTATGTAATCAAATTGCACATACTTTTTTAATCTCTGTACTATGTATATATATATAGAGAGAGAGAGAGAGACCTCCCTTCTAAAGCTTCTTAGAATATTTGATCAGTTTAGGAATGAACTTTTGAATGCTTTGTGATTTAATTATGCCACCTTATGTGCAGTGCTTCATTATTTAATTCTCTGCTTTTCTTACCTCTTTGCTTAATTTTCTTGATTTTGTATTAGTTTCTAAATGCATGTGTCTCTCAGTAGAAATGAAGAACATGCTAGATTTATCAGAAATCAACAAAACGGAATTCATATTTCAATTGTTAAATTATTTGATTCTTTGTCACTTGCAATTTGAACAATTTCGTCGGATTTAATCTTGAAAGAGCCCTTTATATATATATATATATATACTTTGGTACTTACATATTGATCAAGCATAGGTTAATTAAAAATATTGGCTTTGTACTTGTTGCAGTGATTCACTGAGCTATGCTAAGGCCAAGATAAGCGGAAATGAATCTTCGCTGTCCTTGTTAGATGGCGGAGTCGAGAGTCAGCTTACATGCTGCACCGATTGCTCTTTCAAATTCAATAGCGAGGCTCGAAGCTTGAAGAACATGTCTTACAGAAGCCACAGCTCCATCGCCTCAAATCTACCTTCATGGCTCCAACAATATAAAGAAGAGAACTTAAACAGCAATGATCAGGTACACTTATCATCTGAGTCTCATGTTAGTAGCAATTACAGCAACCAATATTAATATATTTCTAGTAATTAATAATTTTTTTTGGCTTCTCTCTCTTGTAGGGTTGTCTCCAGGTGAAAGATCTATGCAAGAAGTGGAACTCCATATGCGGCTCATCTTGTAGGAATCGGCATCATCCATCGGAGATTACCCTAAATTTCTCCTCACTATCCCCGTCTTCTTCGATATCCTCCCATGATCATAAGCCATGGCCACTTCCTCTCGAGGCCAAACACCCGTGGAGCGAAGGCTACCCCCGGCTTTCGGAGAACAACGACGAAGGCCTCGGACCCGATTCAAGAAGTAACTCCCAAGAGATAATTATGGGACAACAGTGTAATACAAACCCTAACCCTAACTCAGCTTCTTCAAGTGGCACAGTGCATGGGGAGTGTCTTCCTAAGTTCAAAGAGCTTAATGCTGAGAATCTAAAGATCCTCTGCGACGCGTTGGAGAAGAGGATCTCATGGCAAAAGGGTATAATCCCCGTGATAGTGAGCGCAGTTCTCCGGTGCAGGTCAGGGATGAAGAGGAGGAAAGGTGAGTCGAAGTCGATGAGCGGCACCAAGGAGGAGACTTGGTTGTTCTTTCAAGGAGTTGATACTAGTGGGAAAGAGATTGTAGCTAGGGAGCTAGCAAAACTTGTTTTTGGTTCTTATGACAGTTTTATCTTGGTTGAGCTTAACACTTCCTCATCGACACGGTCGGATTCTAGTGATGATCGTGCAAACAAGAGATCGAGATTGGAGGCGAAAGAAAGCTATCTCGATCGACTCTTTGAAGCTATTCGAGAAAATCCGCACCGTGTAATATTGATGGAGGACATCGAGCAAGTTGATTATTATTCTTTACTTGGTATTAAGAAAGCAATTGAGAGTGGAGTGATTCGGAGTTACAATGGCGACGAAGTTAGGGTTGGTGATGCTATCATTATCTTGAGCTGTGAGAGTTTCGACTCGAGATCGAGGGCTTGCTCTCCTTCAGTTAAGCAGAAGGTGGAGATGAGTGAGGGCGAGAAGGAAGAATCAGAAGAGATAAGCTCATCCATGTGTTTGGATTTGAACATTCGTATCGAAGAAGATGTGGAGTGTTTGTTCGATAACGTCGGTCTCATTGAAGCAGCGGATCAAGTGGTCTTCTTCAGATTGCCAGAGGAGTTGTGATCTGAAGATATTTTCATATTTTTTTTCTTTCTTTCTGAATATTTCCTTCTCTTTTAATCTTTTCTTCTTTTTTTCTTGTTTGGTGAGGTATAATTTAAAAAGAAAGAGGTTTTGGTTGCTTAAGTTAGAATTAGGAAGTTGAAATACTTGTAGCTTGTCCTGTGGTATTGGTTTATGGTTTTCTTTTTCCCTTTTTATTTTTTCTATATGAATCTCTATATATTATCATATCTTAGTTGCCAATATATATATGTGACTGTTAATATAATGCCATTGACTGTGGCTAATCATAAATTAAATATAACCTTAATTCACCATCCAAATCTATTCTCATTAGGAACTCTTCATCCACACTAATACTAGATTATACACATAATTTTTTAAAAATGGACTGCACATAAATGAAAAAATCACTTTAATCCTTTTCCTTTAATTAGTTGGAATTGGTTCTTATTAATTATTGGTAGTTATTTATCACATAAAGCATATGCTCATTAAACCCTTCATCTCTAATCTGATCAGACAACAGGATCATTAATTTAATTAAACACCACATAAATTAAACTAGTATTGTATTCCTCAGTAGGTTATAATGCATGCACTATCAGACACAATAAAGCCTTGCTTGATTAGGGAATAAACAAGGTTTCCAAAATCACAATCACTAATTAATAACACAATCACGAATAGGCAACCCAACTTAGATATATGGGACTAAAGTACCAACATAATGATGGCATGAGGCATATGTTACTATTTCCCAAATTAAAAGAAAAAAATAGAAGGTGCATAATGAAGGATTAAAGAAAGATTCATAACTTAGGGTTTGTGCAAAGGAGGGGTCACTTTAGGAGGCAAAAGCACAATCTTCCTTAAGAAATATCAAAAGGGCACTACTTTTAATGCATTGCAATACGATTTATTAAAAGAATCCCTTTCCCTTGCTTTAGATATGCTAAACCTTACATTCTCATCTTTGGAAAGTGGTGGGTGTGTGTGAAAAAGCTCAACACAAAATAAAGACACAGCATCTGTGTTCTTTATGCTATAAAGTTGTTAGTGCCTTAGAATCCAAAAAAGATAATCTTCTCTAATCTCTTAACCTTTTTTTTTTTTTTTGAGAAAAAGGTAGCACGCTATCTGCTTCATTCAATTAGACGATGAACTAAGCTACATGGGTGAGGCAGCAGGGCCTCGAGAAGGGCGAAAAAGCGAAAAGCAGGAAAAAAAAAACACCTATCTATATATATATATAAATATATTAACTCTTTTGAAGAGTTACCCAGTATCATTATGTCTATCTACTGGAAGGAGATGCTCCCAAAAGCTCTTCAGCTGATTAATCTCTTAACCTTATTAAAACTAAATATCTCCACTGTAAATAGAGAATTCGACGTTTGCGAATTGAAAACATTATATGTGAATTAAAGCATTAGGGTTTTGGTGAATATATATATCTCATATGTATGGAGTAGGAGGAAATTTACTCTCCTCTTACATGGTTATAGATTCTTCTCAAAATCAGCATTCTATGTTCTGTCTCTTTTGATTTACTGCATGCTTTTGATTTTTATTTTGAAAGCCTCTTTATCTTACCTCAGTTAATATACATACATATACATATATAAATCGATATATTAATGCGCATGCATACATGATTTAATAAAAATCATTAGAAAAACAAAAGACAAACACTAAAATTTACTTAAAAAGTTTAAAGTGTTTTAGAGTTGTGATTTAATATTTTAATCTCAAAGTATACATGCAAGGAAACAAGCTATTTTTATCCCAATATATTAACTTTCTCTACATATTAATACCTTTTAATTTGCTCACATTTTTTAAGGATATTAATGTGAAAAGTTGAGAGTATGAAGACATATGTACTACTCTTGTATCCCCAGGATTACTAAAATATACGCTACTTGTTCCGGACATATATATAATCCAACCAAAACAAAGCCTATTTTCATATATATATATATATATATATATAGGGATTCGGACAATTAATTTCCTAAATTATCTTTGTTACGCATATGATCACACCTTTCTTTAATTATTCGGATAAAATCACTTCACATCACCTCCTAGATCACAACAAGTAAATATCATGGACGTGATCTTCCGTAGCTCAAAGTCCAAGATATACGCACGCTATGCATGTGCATCGAACTTTAATTGGATACATGAAAACATACACTATGGTAAAATTTGGGGAAAATTTTTAGCTTTAGGTGTCGAATTATATTTATTCATGAAAAGCTATTAAACATGGTATTAGTTAAAAACAATCATTCACATATGTTATTGATATAAGGATTTTAGCTATCTAATTAAATAGTTTTTCATTTGCATGATGGCAGAAATTTCCATATATNTATATATATATATATATATATATATATATATATATATATATATATATATATATATATATAAACTATCTAATTACACTATTCAGTAGCTGTCGCGTTTGCATTTGCATCGTACATACACATCGCGCTACTCTTCCTTTGTCGCTGATAGTATATATGAGTTAATGGTAGAAGAGTGTAATACTTCATTGCAAAATATATAAATAAAGTAAAAGAAGAACAATTTAGATTGATCGAACCAGTTTCAAATTAGTTTTGTAAGTGCACATTCTAATTAAGCAGCTAATAAACTAATTAACTGTATTTTCTACAATTAATTAGTGGCCTTCATATATGTTGACAAGAAATACAAAACCTCGAGCTGTGAACTAGGGTATAAGATGAGACATGATCCTACAAGTTGTGGCCTTTAAGAAGGGACCATGCATTAACCATATATTTATTGCTTGTTAAAAGCAAATGATAAAGTGGAAAAGGAGAAACATATTGGATGTACATATACGAGCCTTGCATATATACTTTTTAGTTTTTACACCAACCCACCTCCCATAACTTTGCTGTAGCCAATCAACATTATTTTTGAAACATTCTCCCTCCCTAAATCTTCTTTTCTCAAAGTAAATGATGCACCAGTCAGAGATGAGATGTCTTTTTTTTTTTTTTTTCAATGCTAAATGACAAGAATAACCCTTATATATATAAATTAAATGATCAGGTATTTATTTGTTATTTTATTTTTAAAGTATAAGGACGGAAAGAGAGGGTAACACACAAAGAACCGATTCTTCGAGAAAGACTAAAACATTTTTAATTAATTTTCTTACTACAAATATATGTAATCCTAATATTTATTCTTTATTGAAACCTTCGCGCTTCCTACATTTTTAGAAATAAACTTAGCTAGAAATGTAAAGTAATAAAATTTCAAAGTTGGAACCTCTGGTACCAACTATTAAACCCTTAACCGTCAATGGGTCCTTATATATTTTCTATCACTTAAATATATGTTTCTGTACTTGCCTTTCTCCCTTTATAAAGTGTTGCAACCCTTTTTAGAACCTCAAGGCGCACTTTTGGCAAAGAATGTTCATCCTTCGCATTAATTAATCTTCAAATTAAGGACGCACAATGAACTCAACTGATTATATATTTTGTTATCTTTTCTTTTCTGTTCTTTTTTATGTAGATGCATGTACCAAGGCCATTTTGAAATGAGAAATTCTAAGTCTACAATCAAAAATGGTTGTGTGAAAATTTTAGCCTTTGGATGGACATATTATAAGATCACAACAAATATGGTTGCAGAAGCATTACTCTTCAAAACTTTTAGGCCAATTTAGGCCAACATCCCTTAAAAAATATATTGATGATTATAATTTGAATTATTCCACCAGTAAGAAATTAGATTTTTGGCCTCCATATATAGTTTCATTTGGCTTTTATATTACAACATATTCTTAAGCACATGTATATAGACATATAAATTGCTATATCCTTCCAAATGGAACTGCCTAACTACAATAAGCTGCTTCTTAATTTCCTACTCACTCATGTACGAAGACACGAGGACTTCTAATGCATCAAACTTTAGTTTATAGTTTTACTACCGACCGTATCTAGCTCAGTTGACTAAGGGTTTGATAGTTGATACCTGAAGGTCGAAAGGTCGAAACCTCGTTACTTCACATTCCTAATTGAGTTTATTTCTAAAGTAAATAATGAAGCAAAGCTTACTAGAACAGTCATTTGTTCATTCCTGTGCATAAATGTGGCATGCTATCTCTCACTTTGCCAGCAACTGTAGAACAAGACAAGTTGCTAAACATCTTGCTCTTTCATATACCCTCAAATCCCACAAGTAAATAAAGAGAACCTCCATTGGCCAAAGCAAAAGAGACTTGGGAATGAGACAAAGTTTCCACAGCACCGATCCTTTTACCCAGTACTTTAAAGCTTGTATGAGCCTTTTTGGCTTACTAAGGGTGTCCTTTAATTCCTTTGTTTTGTGTATGAGAGAGAGAGAGAGAGAGAGAGAGAGAGAGAGAGTGCCCTGCATGCATGAAAGTGAGGTAACTCTTGGATCTGGAAGCCTCAGCTACTACAATCCAACACTGATAGCTAGTATGTATAGCTATCTATATCAAATAGGTGTATATATATTCTCACTAGTATAGACCATCTTTAAGTACAAGTTTGAACTATTTTTCTTATATAAATTAAGACTCTCTTAATTAATTTTGAGACTTTTTTATTTGAGGTATTACACTTGCTCAAGTCCAAAACAAATTTGTTAGTTATATTAGCTATTTAGTCATTAAGTGATTTTTTTTTCTCCTAATTAAAATAGAGAAAGATAGTAAGTTATACGTTTCGTTCATTTTTCTAGAAATAAATTTAGTTAGAAACAGCTATATTTCGAACTTAGAATCTCGACTACCAACTATTACGTCCTCATCCGACTGCGCTAAATAATTCAATTTTATTTACTAAAAACTAATTAAAACTTTTATATTCTGAAATTTAAAAGTTAAAAAGGCATCAATAATTTTTTTTTTTTTTTTTTGATGAGCCATGTAAAGGTGGCCTCTAGTTGAGGGGCCCTACATATATATTTTTTTATAGCTATCAATCATGATCTAGTTAATGCCTTGTGGGCATTTTGTAATTTTTGAGTGATGGCTACTACATATATAGGGTGGGGGATCCAAGAAGAGGGGGGGATTCTCTGTTATGTATATGATGCTAATTCAGTTCAAGGGAGAAGGCCTAGAGGCTCCAATCCATGTGCTACTATATCTGTCCCTTCTCTTTTGCCCTTTTCTTTAACTTGCTTTTCTTTTGTTTCTTTTTATAAATATTTTTTCTCTTTTTCTTTAAAGGAAAAACTCCTTTGATCCAAGTTCCATCTGATGTTGACCGGTCAAAAGAGGTGGCTAAATGACATATAGGAAAAAGAAACAAATATTGTAGGGTAACAAGTTCCATTTGAGGTGGTTTGGGGGAATGACACATATAAGAGGCATTTTCATGGGGAGGGGGACCATTTTGTTCTATTTTGTTAAATGTAGAGATGATTAGGGTAACAAAAAATACGTGGACCGCACCGTTCATTATTGTTTTAAGATTTGTGATTATTGTATATGATGGATAGTTGATTAGATTATTTTTTATTTTTCGTTAAGAGACTTCATATAGATAATGATCAGAATGGCGTGCACTATATATGCCTCACGTAGCTTTAACAACAAAAATAACTATAATAATATAGACAACATTCAGAAAGTGTCACACTAATTTTAGAGCGTATTTAGAAGCTTCAAACTGAAATTTTAACTCTCGGAATTTATTTATTTTTGCCTTTTGTCTTAATTATTAGAAATTTCAAATTTTTTGTTTGCTAAATGCGTTATTGCTATAGCTGAAAGTAAAAGCAGAAGTAGAATCAATCAATCAAATCAACACTGAAAGCACCAATCCAGGAGGAGACATGCTAGTACCTTAATTATTGCATCCTTGAATTGGGGTAGTTGGGGTATTAATTTAAATAAGAGGATTGTATCATTGTAGTGTCTGGTAATGAAAGCATACCTTAATCACTTAATTTAATTAAGGTGAAGAGAAGAATCTTTATATTTACAATAATTGAAGCAATAAACTAATCCAATTTAAAAGTAGTGCCCTAATTAAACCTAATTAAACAGAATGTACTGCTGGCTCTGAGTAAGCAGTAATCATTTGGTGACAAAAGCTCAAAAATTATATGATAATAAAATATATATATATAGGGACATGTTTTCTTTTTTCTTTTTTCTTTTTTCTTTTTTTTTTGTTGTGTGTAACATAAAACAAATGCAAAAGCAAGTGAGAACTAATTAAGAGATATCATATATAGAAGTATATTTAATCTAGTGAAAGATCATATTATCTTACATTGCATTAAATAAGCTTATTTAATTACAACTGTATGTTTTCCACTATCCAACTTTTCTCAACAATATTTGATATATAAAATCATGCATATTGGCCAAATGATATATACACTCTTTTTCATATATATATACTATTTTATTCCAATATTATTTTTTCCCCCTTTTTCTCCATTTAAAGTTGACAATTCCAACTACAACAATGTTTTCAATAAGAAACTATTACAAGTGATAGAACAATTAACAACTAAGCTCCAATTGAACAGTAAGCTAGCCAATACCAATTAATGAGTACAACATATACTCTAATACCAAATTAAGAATCGAATATCTATAATAAGAAATCGAAATTATGAACCGATCGACGAATCACGAATGGTCAATAGTCAACGCTGCACTTGGTCGGCGCGAACGCAGCGGCGGAGCTCACGGCGGTCGGCGGCGGCGGCAGGAGCTTCACCACGCAGTCGACCTTCGGCTTGAAGCCGTGGACCTTGGCGAACCAAACTTTATACCTATTGAACATAACATAAAATGCCATAATATGTAATACCGTTTTTTAACAGCTTAAACTTTTATAGTACTATAAGCAAAGCACCTCAGCTTCGCGTGGACCGTGATTTCCACGCGGAACGCCCCCTCCCCCTTCTCCCTACCAAACGCGTCGCTAACTCCCGCGCCCACGCCCGCCGTGCGGCCTTTGAAAACCGCGCTCACCGCGGTGGTGGTCTTCGGATGCTGGTAGAATTCCGGGAAGGGCGAGTCGGCGGGGCCGAGGAGGGCGCCGGAGTAGAAGGCGGCGGCGTCGAGGCGGTCGTAGTAGACGCCGATTCGGCTGTTGGGGTTACGGAGGGAGAGATCGGCGGTGAGATTGAAGAGGAGGGCGCCGGAGGGGGAGAGGGCGAATTCGGTGAGGGAGGCGGAATCGACGCTGGCGCCGATGCGACGCGGGCGGAATATGAGCCAGAAATCGAAAACAAGGAAGCCGGCGAAGAAAAGGAGGCCGCAGAATTTGCTGCAGCATCTCGTGCAGCCGTCGGCGCCGGATGGGTTAGACATACTGCCCGGGTGCCAGAGATGGGTGTTTTTTTACAATTGTACTAAAATTCTCATCAACAATAAGTTGTAATAAGTATATTTCATATGTTTTTTTTTTTTTTTTTTCCCTCTCTCGGGGCCTGGCTGCCCCACCCTTGTAGCCTAATTCATCATTCTGTTGAATGAAGCGGGTAGCGTGCTACCTTTTTCTCAAAAAAAAAAAAGAAAGTATATTTCATATGCCGTACTACTAAACTTCTCTATAACAGATACCGTAGAATAATCTCTCTCTCTCTCAAAAAAAAAAAAAAAAAAAAAAAGAGATACCGTGGAGTAAAATGCTAAGGCATTAAATGTGTCCTGTGATATTTGAAAATTTTGGGAGCTAATTTTTTACAACAACTCGTAAAATAATCTTCTCTATGTGCACAGTTGACTAAATAGAGTTTTTTTTAAATAGATCACATTTATTATATTATTTTTTGTTTTTAGTATGTTGATCATTTAATATAAGGTGCGGTGCATATGGTGTACTTTGTACACTTCGTGCAGGGAATAATTGCGCGTTAAAGTAATTAGTAGGATTTAATTCATTAGGCCCATTTAATGTGGAGGCCCATTTATGTTGAATCCACGTCTCCGGTTAGAGATTACAACTGGGCTATTCTGGGCCCATTAGACCCAAACCTACACATTGGACCAAGCTCAATCAAATAATAAATTTTCAATTAATTTTCATATATAGGCTTATTAAACGTTATAAAATACATTTAATAAATTAAATTTGATTTTGTGGCCACTACAATACGATTTTAAAAATGTGGTGCATGGTGCACCAGGTGCATGCAAGCTCCATTTCTATCGGGCCGTATGCGATTTATTGGGCCGGGCCTACTCCAATGTTTAAAATATAATGCAAAGAGAATTATTTTTATTTCGTTTACACCTCTAAGATTTAAATTGTTTTTATTTAAATCATCTTCTTAAATTGAACTGAGATTTTGTAAGAATTAATAAAACCCATTGTTTCGTTGTCCAATAAGGTGTTCATAACAATTAATTTTGGAAGAACATTTTCTCTTTTCCTTAGATTATTTTGATTTAAGGAATCTGCATTTAATTCTCAGAGGAAAAGCTAATTAAAGCAAAGATTGAGTTTAAAAAAGTAAAGGCTCTGAGACCCACATTAGTAAGTGCATATATTTTAACACTGCAATAATATTACTGTACTCATCTCAAACACAGGACATATATCTCAATCTCCTACTTTACCATTTCTCAATCCACTTTTCTAATTAAGCACACAGTGAAAGCAGATAAAAATAAAAAGATAAAAAAAAGGAGCAATTATAAAGTATTTAATCTAGGGGTTTTTTTGCAAATAGCCCCCTGACAATTTTTTTTTTTAAAATTGGCCCTGTGTAAAAATTATTTGCAAAAATGGCCCTGGCCCCGCCCCGTCAGCACCACGTCAGCGCCACGCGGGCGGGGCTGGGCCAAGTGTTTATATTGAACACGGTGAACCATTCACCGTGTTCAATACAAAATTTTTGTATTGGACACGGTGAATGGTTCACCGTGTCCAATACAAAATGACTAAGTGAGATATATTTGTATTGGACACGGTGAATCATTCACCGTGTCCAATACAAATAATTGGACACGGTGAATAGTTCACCGTGTCCAATACAAACACCCACAACTTAACCATTTTTGGCTAAGTCGAATGTATTTGTATTGGACACGGTGAACCATTCACCGTGTCCAATACAAAAATCTTGTATTGAACACGGTGAATGATTCACCGTGTTCAACTTATACAATTGGCCCAGCCCCGCCCGCGTGGCGCTGACGTGGCGCTGACGGGGCGGGACCAGGGCCATTTTTGCAAATAATTTTTACACAGGGCTATTTTCGAAAATAAAATTTTTTATGGGGCTATTTGCAAAAAAAGCCCTTTAATCTATTCTTAAAGCTTCTTATTGGATTTTCTATGCTCCTCCCTTTGTTTTACTATACTATAATTATTTAGTTAATTTTTTTAAAATTATTTTCTCTTTCAAATTTATTATTATTTTTTTTCCCTCTTTTAATAAGTCCACTCTTGAGGGAGAAGTAACTCAGGTGGTTGAATGGGCACTGTTTCCTTTGCCACCACTGCATATTGCTGCTTCTTTTGTTGCTTTTCTCCTTTATTAACATCTGAAAAAAAAAATAAATATAAAAGGATTTTTAGATACTTAAAAACTACAATTGCATTTTATGGATAAAGATTAAAAATATACATATAAACAGAACTGATTTCGATACTAACAAATAAATTTGTTGCATTTGTTTATCTCATTATAAAATTTTAAAATGTAAAAAATATATTTATAGTTCAGGAACTAAAATATTTATTTTTTTAATAGTACAGAAACCGATTCGCAAATATTGGGATGTGTAGGGGCTACCCATGCATTACCTCAAAGATAATAAATTATGTACACACATCTCTCAAAAAAATAATAAATTATGTACACACAAAAAAGACAAAAAATAAACAAAAGGATGGAGGCAAAAATAAGAAGTTAATTAAGGGGTAATTTTTAAAATGGGAAGCTCATTAAAAGCAATTAAATAAATAAAGTCTCGGAAAAAAAAAAAAAAAACAAAAGAGCGGCAAAATTTAACTCACGCGGTTTTTTGTTGACTCCGGGGTTGACCGCGACGCGCGGGAGGAACACCCCGGTCCCACCACACTCCTTCCCTGAACCGGTCGACCGAACCGGGTTGAACTGGACCGCAGTGAACCGGACCGGACCTGGCCCTTGCTGTATTTTCGAAACCTTCTTATTATTATTATTATTGTCATGCGTAAATCCCAACGCCTGCAAATTTTAATTTTATATTTTTAGCAAAAAAAAGTTTAAAAAAAGGTTAAATTTATGGATCTAATTTATTTAGAATATAATTAGTTAATTTTATTTTATTTTACACATGAAGAAAAAAAAAGCAGCTTACTTTAGACTGAGCCAGTTTTGACGAACCAACCGGTCCGAACCGGGGCACGCCCGGTCTAAACCCCTGAAACCGAGACCAAAAAAAAAAAAAAAACCAGAAAATAATTAAAGCAAAATAGGGGAAAAAAAAATTAGCCAAAAGAAGCAAAAAAGCTTCGAAAGAGAGAGGAGAGAATGAGACCTCAAAGAGAAGCGAGGGACGATGAGGATGGGGAATGGTGGCGACGAGGTGATTGGTCCGGTCCACAAGACCGGAGGGGTCGGATCGGTGCGCCGGGTCCACCACGTAGGCATGGTGGGGCCGTGGGCCCCATCCCCCGCCGCAGCGCAAGTTGTGTGGGAACTCCGCCATCGTCCCCAACGAAGAGTGAGTGAGAGAGAGAGAGAGAGCGTATGTATATATATAGATGCGACGAGTAGGGGTATTTTCGTCTTTTTACGCTTTTGGCTTTGGCTTTATATAGAAGCTATTCGAGTACGGACGTGTAGTGAGAAGGGAGAATATAAGCGCACTTGAAATTTTGACTCGATTTTGTACTCGCTTCGATTCTCCGTTATGTTTGGGGTGCGAAGTCAAGTTTTGGGGTTTAGTTGATTCGTCCATTTTTGGGTGGCGAAAGGTCACGAAGAGAAAGTGTAAAGGATCCCGATGATTGGTTGGTAACAGGAAACGCGTACAGCTGTGTTGTTCTGTTTACACGTGGCGCGGGGAGCGGAGCGCCGCCTCCTATTGGCTGCTGCGTGGGGGCCATTTTGAAGTGGGTCCCACAAGTCAAACAATGGCCGTGCGTGTCCCTTGAAATGCAAACGGTTTGGTCAAATTGGCGAGAACCTCCGTGGTTCGCGTGCAGTGGTAACGTACGGGATGGCCGTACTGCCACGTGGCAGAGTGGAGCCCACGCACATATTTTATGTATTATGCGTATATATAATAATATTAATCTCTACCGTATATATTATATACGTTATTGAATATTGAATATATAATATTAGAAAATCTTTCTAGAAAACCTTTTAAAGAATAAATATTATTTTACATTACTCAAATATGATATTTATATACTATATATTATTTGATATGCATTAAACACATTAACGGTCTAAAAAAACAGCATTTTACATCCAAAATGTTCAAATTACAAGGAGCCAGGGAGAGGTATTGTGCACTTCAATGGCTTAATAATTGTTTAACAGTAGCTATACTAATGGTATTAATTCTTTGAGAAGGAACAAATCTGAATGCATCGAATCTGATCAATTTTAATAGTAACAATCCCATTAATAGCATCACCCATGTTCAATGGGTTGAGAAAAAGAAGAGATTTAGGACCTAGTTGATATCTAGCCTACTTTATGAGACAAAAAAACAAAACAGTTAAAATAAAATGGGAAAACTTCAAAAACCCCCCTGTGGTTTCATGCATTCTCACTTTCATATCCTGTGGTTTAAAATGTATCAATTTGTCCCCCTGTGGTTTCATTTTTCTCTTTTTGTTATCAATTTTATTATTTTTTTTTTCTTAAATCAGTGACAAAATTAAAATTAAAGGATACTAAAGTGAATATTCGATAAACATAGATGGTTATCTGAAATTTTTTGTATATAATTTAACGAAATATTAACGAAAAAACTTCTGAAAAGATAAAAACGAAACCACAGGAGGGCAAATTGATACGTTTTAAACCACAGGGTACTAAAGTGAGAATGCATGAAACCACAGGGAGGGTTTTTGAAGTTTTCCCAAATAAAATTATATAAAAGCATAAAAAATGTGCTAGTCTTAAGAGGACTGATGCATTAAAAATGTGCAGAGTTGTTGTGTAGTGTTGGAAGCGTGATTTGCTATGATACCACTTGTTGGAACTGGTATTTGTACTGATACCGATTATATAATTCAATTAATTTAGGGTAATTAGCATTCCATTGCCATTACGCGTCTAAGCCACAAAAGCATTTAACTCGAGCGTGTCCCTATTTTCGGAAATTTTAGAAATGATCAGGTCCTTCTCATCACCAGCTCATCCCAATGCAACCCAAAAAGAGAAAAAATAAAAACAGCAAAGTATTGTTTTTTTTTTTTTTTTTTTTTTTTTTTTTTTTTTTTTTTTCAATTGAACCATGCGTTCTAGATACAGGTGTGAATCCAAAATTTCTCTACACAACAGTACAACTTTAACAAGCACTTTATAAAGTATGTTAATGTGAAACACCTCAATTGGAAAAAGTTGCCTAATTTGTGTCAACTTTTGGTTAGAAAAAGGACCAGTAACTTACTTTGATCAGCTTTGTGGGGCCGAGAATTATCCAGCAATTTAACTGGACTTGATAAATTTACATGATTCAAAGTCTCAAACCTAATCCACCTAAGACATTTATAGGTGGGAAAAGTTATTATATCTTAAGGTTAACACTCAAACGGGATCAGCAAAATCACAAGCCAAGGGAAAGACACAGACACTACAAATTAGGTAAATAGATCAAAGCAAGAGTATCACAATTCATGAAAATAGTTTCCAAGTGAACCTTCTCGACCTCTCCTCTCGTATCCATTAGCATGTGACAATTTTCTTTTGGCTAAATTGCACTTTTTGTCATCAAATTTTGAGGCTCCTCAAACTTTAATTTGTTGCAATTCTGACTTGAACTTTTAAATTGTTGCAAGTGACATAGTCTAGTTTAATTGATTGAATAATGACATGTCAGAGCTAATTTGATAGCTATGCAATAGTATTGTACGATACCGTGACAATTATTAATATGCCACATCACTATTATATCAGCAAAACATCAGTATCAAGTCAACTAAATTGGGCTTAATTGGACTTCAGGATTTAATTGCAACAATTTCGAAAGTTGTGAACCCGAAAGTGCAACAAGTTGTAGTGTGAGGGCTAAAGATGTCACGGTCCTCAAAGTTGAGGAACAAAAGTGCAATTTACCCTTTTCTTCTCTTTCTTTTCTATCTCGCACTTCTTATGTCCTGCCAAGTTACTTTAGTTACTCACATATTTGTCCTCTCTATTATTCTTTCATTCTCTAAATATTCCTCCTTTTTTTTCCCTATATGTATCATATAACTGGTCAAAACAAATTCAAATCCAAGTGGTAAACATATTCATGCAACTAGATCACAAGCACCCAAAAGAGAAAAAAAGATCAACAGAGTTATGGCTATCTACTTGCAGTTTTTATGGAAAACTATAAACCAACAATAGTAGTTGGCCCAATGCTTCCTCTCCCTGTAAAATCAAATCTACAGGTAAAGCACACACTAAACAAGCTAAAAAGCATCTGTCAATCAATGTATAAACTATTAAGGAGAGAGAAGACACTAACTATGGATCCAACAAGTTTTAAGAGTCTCAGAAAAAAAAACCATTAGCAGCTAGTGGGTGATCGTGTTAGCTGAAGAGGGCGTAATCAAACCTGAAAGAATGAGCCAGCTTTTCGGAAAGTTAATCGGACTAGAGAGCGGTGAGGGGATGAACCGTGGTTACAAGCGTCGAATGCCCTGACTGGGTGGGGACTGAGTCCCGCTTAGATTGAGCTTTCCCATATCCAGCATCTTCCAGTTAACCGCTGAAGGGTCCGTCTCGAAAGGAATGTTTGCCTCAAAGCAAGAGGCGGTGCTTCTGCTTCTTCGGTGGCGGCTGGAAATCAGCTTCAGCTTCTCAGCTTCGTTCTTCAGCGACTGCATCTGACCTGTGGATTTTATCACCAGAAAAAAAAAAAAGATCAGGAAAAAGATTTCATAAGTTCTGTTGAGAGTTAAGAACACCAGAGCAAAAACAGCAAAACATTATTACAAACTTGGTTCTTGTAAAATAAAAAAAATTACAGAGCTTTTACTACAGCAAGCAGTAGCCTGGGTCCTAGAAACAGAAACTTCAATTCGAAGCTTATGTTTCTACAGCAAAGTGAAGCTGCAATGAAAATTCTAATGGCAAAGCAATTACTACTTATTTGAACAACTCAAATAACACTTGAGCAAAAGCTCCAGCCAATCTAAACAGGCCCTTGCCTCCAATCAGGGAGACTAAATGCCACCGATATTGCATCTTGATAAGATTTAAATATTTCTTAGTTATTTAGAACACATGGTTGCAACAGTTAACCTCATTTTATCAGTAGACAATAAAGGCTTTTATGGCTATTAATTAGATATCAATGTTAGTTAAGAGTTCCCGAATTGTAATACTTAAATCAAGGAGGCTGGGCAATCTTACTACAACAAATATTATCAATACCAAAGATTACAAAACTAGGTAAATAAGTTGCAAAGAGACTCATACTTACCATCCTTAAATACTTTCTCCTGACGAAGGCTGGCAATCTGCCTCCTCAATTGGTTATTTTCAAGAGAAAGCGCCGCTCGCAGCTGAAAGAGAGAAGCAACTCTCGCTGCCAACTCAGCTCCCAAAGTCTAAAAAGGATACAAGCTCTAATCAAGAATTTAAAAGATTTAAAGATTTCAGCAAAAAGTAAGGACTATGTGCTTACCTGAAGTGAGTCAACAGCTCTCTCGAGTTCAGCTATATATTGAAGTTTGCGAACCCGAGATCTTTGCCCAGATCGCCTGCAGAAACATTGAAAATATGTGAAACTGGAAATCATATAATGATTTTGCAAGGGAACATTACATAGCATAAGTCTTAAGGTAGTGATCAAATCTCAAACATAGTGCTTTCTGGAACTTGCAAATGGTGCAATACTTTGGGTGAAAAGCCAAATTTGGCACCATCATACCAAAGAAAACTATGAGAAATTATACATCCTGATTTCAAATATATCTATAGGGTTTCAATTCATTTGTCAGTGAAGTTTCATCTGCGTAAAGATTTCATCTGTGTCCATCTACTGCTTAAGAAAAATGCATAGTCAACATCACTTGCTGCCAGGGCCAACCACATAAAACACGATTCTGACATAACATCTCTTCTAAGACAGTGTACTAACAAAAGGAGTATTTGTGCAGGTCAAACTTCAAGGACTAAACTGTGAGATTTAAAGCTGTGAGAGCATAATTCAGATCAGGAATTAGACTTCAAGGACCAAATTTGTGGTAAACCCATACCACTGAAACTTCTCTTTGCGGCTAGACTTATAAACCAAGAAGTCATAGGAAAACTTAATCAAACCAAGAGTCACCTTGCCACACACCAAGGCTTGCCCGCAAAAGTCGTTAACCAGTTGGTCGGGAACATGCTACACCGTTTGTTAATATAGGCTACTACGCCAAATTTCTGATAGGCTGAATGATTCTGAATCAATAATCCCTCACTTAGTAATAAGATTTGTACAACAATCCTCTACCAATCAACAGTCAAAATAACTGCGAAATGATTTGAACAGAATAACTAAAAAAATATGATATTTTCCGATCGGTCATAACTTCAGATGGCACGATTTGCAAGAGATAAAATGTAGAAAGCCAACAACAATTTTGTTCAAAGGATCTTTTATTTCACCTCTCTCCCCATTATTTGCAAATCTAAAACTATGAGATAAGCAATCACAGCTCTGTCCTCTCTTTAAAACTCCTGCATTGTGGCTCATTCACTCACCAGCAAAAAACAATCTAGTATCTGTTTTCCTATTAGTCCCAACATTTGCAAAATTGTTAGTTCATCAATCATGATACTCTATGTATGCTCAATAATATGATTAATCAGTTCTGAGATCAATCCTATTTACTGTACATTCTGTACTAATTATTTTTCTCAATTCCTAATTCCAAACAAACGTAAGTAGGTTTACAACTGAGCAAGAGCTAATCTCACCTTGGAGCTTCAAAAAGAACTCCTCATTTCTCTGACACATCAGCATCAAGTATCTGGTAAAAACTGTATTAGATTTTTCGTACTAATTTGACTAACTTACCTATAACTTGGCATATTTACCACTATCCCGACTCTATTTCTCAGCCATGCACTGCCTAAGTAACTAATTTGTCCATATCTTCCGCAAGTCAAATATATTAAACAATCAGGGCAGCATTTGTAGAAAGCTGCAAGAACAAATGTTATTTACTATTGAGTGAGATACATTCAATATTTTAAGCATATTAGATTTTCTTTCGAGTGATTCATAACATATCTAAGTAGATTCACCATTGACAATATAGTCATATTAGCCAGAGATGACAATTGCCTAACAGGCGTGGAAATAATTTAGAAAGATAACAAACATACAGATGACCAGCAATGAATTACCTTCTTGATGCCTTCTCTGGATCAGGATCAGCAGCAACACTATTTGCATCTACTTTAACACTAGACTCGCTAATGTTTGAACAAGGTGCCAAATCAGCAGTTAAGTACTGCAGAGGATTACGAGGAACATTTTCCAGCACAGCATTCACCATCGAGCTCTCCGAAGTGGTTAACCGACTCTTCTGCCTAGGCGAATTAGGGCCATAAACACAGCTAGCCTCAATCCGACACCCAATCTCACCTTCCACCTTAATTTCGGACAATTGTTCTGAATCCTCATTCGATATCGAATCATCTTCATGAATTGGGAAGATTGGGCTTTGAAAACTAGTCAAAACATTTAACATAACAGCCGAATCGCTCGAAGCTCTCCGAAGAGAGCTTCCGGACGGAATTCTCTCCGGTTCAGTCAAGAGGTCGTCGAACCAAGATGGTTGTTCAGTGAATGATGCTTGGGAGGGTGACCTATGCTGTTGCGTGAACAATGTACCGTCTCTATTCGTAGTTCCAGATGGGGAGTCCGGAGTTCGGGGAAGGGAACTCCGGTTCAGAAGTGGGAAACGAGGGGGGAGGTTTGCAGGGCGACTCATAGTGACAAAAATTATAGGAATAGCTTCTCCTCAGCTTCTGTAAACATATCCTTTCTACATCTTCCTCTTGTTCCTGTACCAGAAACCCCAAAACTGTGAAGATAACAACAATGCAAATAATCCGAAGTGCTAGTATTCATTCCAACAAACAGTAATCACTGAAACAAGTTCCAAAACACTGTAAAACATAAAAATGCACACATCAACAAAGAACTCTGAAGCTATATTGCAAGGCATTACTTGAGATGATCTTAAACCCCACAAACCTAAAGCCCAATCAGGGAAAAACCCTAGAACTCCCCATTTTATTGCTCTAACACATCAAAATCCAAGCCGAAATCAACGGCATTACACTAATCTCTCCACCACTACCCTGGAGACATTAATGGCGATCAAAGCAAGCTTCAATCACAACGATCGCATTGCTCCCGAGATCAAGAAGAGCACATTGCGCTCCAAAAAATTAAAACCCTAGAAACCGGATATCTAAAACATCACCAATCGAACAGTAACATCAATCCAACTCCAAAACAACGAGGAAAAAAAGCAGCGACACAACCCTAACCACGTATTCGCACCAAAAACACTTCAAAACCTCCAACAAAAGCCCTTAAAAAAAATCAAATTCCCACCGAAAAATGCGAGAAAAAATAAAAATTAATGCATTGCGGCGAAGAATAAGAACTCGACGGGATCGGATTACAACGAAAGCGATGCGTAAGAGCGCGTAGATGGGAAATTATTTGGGAATAATGTGAATGCAATGGTTTTATTTTGCGAAATTTTTTGGGCGGAGTTACTAGTACCTGGTTGTGTTCTATAATGAGAGAGAGAAAGAGAGAGAGAGAGAGAGAGAGAGAGAGAGGGAGGGGAGGGAGGAGAGAGAAAGGGTGTTGGGAGTATTTAAAAGGAGGGTGACAATGTATGAAGAACCCCTTCACCTATAATAAATTTTGAGAGCCCTCAATTTCTCTTTTTTTTTTTATTTAAGTTTTCATACTTAGTTTTATTAAATTTAATACTTTGATTGAATATTAATCATATTAATTTGTCTATTTTCATTTGTTACAAAATAATTAAGATTATTAAATTTTAAGCAATCACTAATAAATTTGATAAATCTCTCAAATTTTCTTGACTAAAACTATGTAATTTTTTTAAAAAAATTTTGGAAGTTAAGTAGTCCAAATCAGAAAAATAGTTAGGGTACTATTTCAAAATGTATATAGTGAGGGAGTCTATGTAAAAAATCTTATACCATCAATTAGTCTTACTTTTATTAAAAAATAATTAAAATTATTAAATTTGATAAAATTACTGATAAATTCCAATTAATTATTTTTTTTTTAAAAATAAAAGTTGAAACGTCTCAATCAAAAAAGTAAAGTTCAGGGATCATTTACAAATTTCCTATAGGTGAGGGGTCTGCATACATTTTTACCTAAAAGGAGGTAAGCGTGGGGATGGGTCTCCGTACAAGAAAAGCCAACTGGCGTATACATATACGTACACTTGATATATATACTTGGTTATAGTGGCCGTATAATACGGATTATTATACCTACGTATAAAAATACACCACTACACCATTTATCCCCACCGTTTTAAAATTTTTATTATCGATTGATAAATAAATAAATAAGACCTTGTGTTATGTTAATCATGAAACCAATTAAGTGAGGTTTAAGAATTGGTTCAATTTGGGCCTAAGCCCAATCCCTAATCTTTCAAATAATGGGGGCCCGACTTCGTCGAGAACGGCTCGGCCTCGGGCTAGGCTTTTATTTCTTTTGGCCCGATGACACAAATCGGAGTTGTTGGGCCGGAGATAGATTTTCGGTTGAACTAGAGTTCGGATGAAAATTATTTTTCTTTCGCTGTTTGTTTTTATAATTATGAGACAAAATTTTTTGGATAAACTTCAAATACCACCCCCGTGGTTTCACACTTTCTCACTTTAGTACCCTGTGGTTTAAAATGTATTAATTTAGTGTCCCGTAGTTTCATTTTTCTCTTTTCATCATCTTTTAATATTTCGTTAAATTAAATACAAAAAACTTCAGATTCCTCATCTAGGTTTATCGAATATTCATTTTAGTATTCTTTAGTTTTAACTTTGTCACTGATTTAAGGAGAAAAGATTAATGAAATTGATAATAAAAAGAGAAAAATAAAACCACATGACACTAAATTGATACACTTTAAACTATAAGGTACGAAAGTGAGAAAGTGCGAAACCACAAGGATGATATTTAAAGTTTTTCCAAAATTTTTCTAGTTATGTTATTTGTTAGGCAACAAGTGAGCAACCGAAAAGCAGAAGGTGTAAGATAAAGTTAATATTTTATTCATTTTTTTTTCCCATAATTAACTTCAATTTGGGATGGACCAAAGCCGATTACGCTATTTTGAACATTTTGAGTTTCGACTGAAGGTGTAGTTATAATGAGCCAAGCAGTGAAAGTGAATATTTACGGTCGAAAATCACTTCACACTTTTTCACTTTTGGTGAAATAAACACATTCCTAATACCTCGTTGAAAGATACTAATTGATAAAAAAATCCTTTTACATTATATGCAGGTCGCGTAATTAGTTACTTTACAAGAATATAAAACATTATAGACACAGTATTATTTGCGTTAAGAAATTAGTAGGTGTCATAAAAATTTGCCAATTATTATTTACTGTGTGTTTAGTGAGAACTTTGAAGCTTATGATATGGTTCACAAAAGTGAGTTGTGGCTTGGGAGAAATTATTATCTTTAAGTTGTGGTGTGAGAAAAATGAAAATTTGTATGATTCATGCGCGAGAAAAATTAGCGAATTTGAATTGGAGTTTTCTCCTGATTGATTGTTCAGAAGAAACAACGCGTGATTTAGAAGCGCTTTTTCGTCTTCTGCGATGCTCCCGTATGCACGAAATTCAAAGCACCAGAGGGAGGATCTTTCAGGAACATGGAGGAAAATGCCGGTTGCTTCCAGAATCATAAGTGGTGGAAATTGTTAGCCCTGTAACTAGGGATGCAAACGGGACGGATCTGGGGACGGGAGAGTTCCCCCACCTCTCGCTCCATTTTTTATCTGGGCGGGGCGGATTCGGGGCGGGTTATTTTTCATTTTATTTTTGGCTCCCACTTACCGCTCCATTTGGGGCGGATCGGGACGGGAGCGGGGCAGGAGCGGATTTTTAACGGATCGGAGTAGATTGAAGGAAGAAAAGAGTCTCCCGCTTCCCGCTCCATTTACTTGGCGGATCGGGGCGGATTCGGGGCGGGTTATATTTTTCTATATTTTTTGTTCCCACTTACCACCCCATTCNCCACATAATCGCACCAAAAACACTTCAAAACCTCCAACAAAAGCCCTTAAAAAAAATCAAATTCCCACCGAAAAATGCGAGAAAAAATAAAAATTAATGCATTGCGGCGAAGAATAAGAACTCGACGGGATCGGATTACAACGAAAGCGATGCGTAAGAGCGCGTAGATGGGAAATTATTTGGGAATAATGTGAATGCAATGGTTTTATTTTGCGAAATTTTTTGGGCGGAGTTACTAGTACCTGGTTGTGTTCTATAATGAGAGAGAGAAAAAGAGAGAGAGAGAGAGAGAGAGAGAGAGAGGGAGGGGAGGGAGGAGAGAGAAAGGGTGTTGGGAGTATTTAAAAGGAGGGTGACAATGTACGAAGAACCCCTTCACCTATAATAAATTTTGAGAGCCCTCAATTTCTCTTTTTTTTTATTTAAGTTTTCATACTTAGTTTTATTAAATTTAATACTTGATTGAATATTAATCATATTAATTTGTCTATTTTCATTTGTTACAAAATAAATAAGATTATTAAATTTTCAGCAATCACTAATAAATTTGATAAATCTCTCAAATTTTCTTGACTAAAACTATGTAATTTTTTTTAAAAAAATTTGGAAGTTAAGTAGTCCCAATCAAAAAAATAGTTAGGGTACTATTTCAAAATGTATATAGTGAGGGAGTCTATGTAAAAAATCTTATACCATCAATTAGTCTTACTTTTATTAAAAAATAATTAAAATTATTAAATTTGATAAAATTACTGATAAATTCCAGAAAATCTCTAAATTTGCTGGCTAAAATTAATTATTTTTTTTTAAAAAAATAAAAGTTGAAACGTCTCAATCAAAAAAGTAAAGTTCAGGGATCATTTACAAATTTCCTATAGGTGGGGGGTCTGCATACATTTTTACCTAAAAGGAGGGAAGGTAAGCGTGGGGATGGGTCTCCGTACAAGAAAAGCCAACTGGCGTATACATATACATACACTTGATATATATACTTGGTTATACTAGTGGCCGTATAATACGGATGATTATACCTACGTATAAAAATACACCACTACACCATTTATCCCCACCGTTTTAAAATTTTTATTATCGATTGATAAATAAATAAATAAATAAGACCTTGTGTTATGTTAATCATGAAACCAATTAAGTGAGGTTTAAGAATTGGTTCAATTTGGGCCCAAGCCCAATCCGTAATCTTTCAAATAATGGGGGCCCGACTTCGTCGAGAACGGCTCGGCCTCGGGCTAGGCTTATTTCTTATGGCCCGATGACACAAATCGGAGTTGTTGGGCCGGAAATAGATTTTCGGTTGAACTAGAGTTCGGATGAAAATTATTTTTCTTTCGCTGTTTGTTTTTATAATTATGAGACAAAATTTTTTGGATAAACTTCAAATACCACCCATGTGGTTTCACACTTTCTCACTTTAGTACCCTGTGATTTAAAATGTATTAATTTAGTGTCCCGTAGTTTTATTTTTCTCTTTTCATCAGCTTTTAATATTTTGTTAAATTAAATACAAAAACTTCAGATTCTCCACCTAGGTTTATCGAATATTCATTTTAGTATACTTTAGTTTTAATTTTGTCATTGATTTAAGGGAAAAAGATTAATGGAATTGATAATAAAAAGAGAAAAATAAAACCACAGTGCACTAAATTGATACACTTTAAACTATAGGGTACGAAAGTGAGAAAGTGCGAAACCACAGGGATGATATTTAAAGTTTTTCCAAAATTTTTCTAGTTATGTTATTTGTTAGGCAGCAAGTGAGCAACCAAAAAGCAGTAGGTGTAAGATAAAGTTAATATTTTATTCATTTTTTTTTTTCATAATTAACTATAATTTGGGATGGACCAAAGCCGATTACGTTATTTTGAACATTTTGAGTTTCGACTGAAGGTGTAGTTACAATGAGCCAAGCAGCAAAAGTGAATATTTACGGTCGAAAATCACTTCACACTTTTTCACTTTTGGTGAAATAAACACATTCCTAATACCTCGTTGAAAGATACTGATTGATGAAAAATATCCTTTTACATTATATACAGGTCGCGTAATTAGTTACTTTACAAGAATATAAAACATTATAGACACAGTATTATTTGCGTTAAGAAATTAGTAGGTGTCATAAAAATTTGCCAATTATTATTTACTGTGTGTTTAGTGAGAACTTTGAAGCTTATGATATGGTTCACAAAAGTGAGTTGTGGCTTGGGAGAAATTATTATCTTTTAAGTTGTGGTGTGAGAAAAATGAAAATTTGTATGATTCATGCGCGAGAAAAATTAGCGAATTTGAATTGGAGTTTTCTCCTGATTGATTGTTCAGAAGAAACAACGCGTGATTTAGAAGCGCTTTTTCGTCTTCTGCGATGCTCCCGATGCACGAAATTCAAAGCACCTGAGGGAGGATCTTTCAAGAACATGGAGGAAAATGCCGGTTGCTTCCAGAATCATAAGTGGTGGAAATTGTTAGTCCTGTAACCGGTAAACCCAATATATATATATTCCAAAAAAAAATCTCTCTTATATTTTACTATTATATCAGAACTAGTGAAAAAGTTCGCGCTTTGCAGCGGGTAAAACTATAGGAGTAATTAATAATAAGAGAACATCAAATGATGACGCTTTTTCCGAGGATGATGATAGTAAAAATGACGATGATCCATTCAGCCGCTGCCGAGAGGGAAGATNAAAAAAAAAAAAAATCCAAAAAAAAAAAAATCTCTTATATTTTACTGTTATATCAGAATATGTAGAAGATTCTAAGTTAAAATTCTGTCGAGTTCTCAATTTTATTTAACTCATGCTCACACTGAGATATTTAATCAAAGTTCACGCCGAGTTTTGAGCACACCTATCAAAAATCTTAAGTTCAAACGTAAAAATGAGTGTTAATTTCTCCCATTTAACTTAAATTTATATTTTTTTGCCTATCGAAAAGTCTTATGCTCAAATTAAATATTGAAATATAAAAATTAAAAATATTATTTAAAAAAAACTATTTTGTTTGGAGAGATAGAAAAAGGAGGTAGATTAGTTACTATCACGGATCATGCTCAAGTCATCTGAATCATACACTTCGTAAGTAAAGATGTCCGTGGACCGGGTCGGGTCTGGATAATTAATATACTGTACTCATACCCTAAAAAGGAATGGCTAGAAAAGAAATATATATACCCTATCCATTTAAGGTCGGGTCGGGTCCGGATCTGGGTACTAAAGTTACTAATATATCCATCGGATCTATTTGAGCGGGTTTGGGTAGTAACTACCCGTATACTATCCGTTCAAGACTGGATATGGATTGGGCCTAGATCAGGTACGAATATCCGTATAAGTATATTTTTTTTATAAACTTTATTAAATAGTCTATGAACAAACTATAAAGCCCACTATAAAAAAACTCGCATTCTATTAAGTTGTACCTTCCAATAAAATTCATTCAAAAGAAAAAAAGAGTAGAAAACAAAAAAAAGAAAAAAGAAAAAAGTAATTAGTAAAAGAGACGGCTAGGATTTCATTAGGATGAAAATATATAGTGACTCATCATCTATAAGTCATATTAAAATTGATCCTTCAACTTTAAAATTTTTTTTTTTTTTTATTTACTATCGGATATTTCATCAGGTTCGGATTCGGGTCCGGATTTGAAAACTATTCTGAACCCTACCCATTTAAAAGTTGGGTTCGGATCGGGGCCAAATCGAGTATGGATATAAAATATCCGGACCCATACCCGAAACTTTAATGGGCAATTTTTTTTATCCGTATATTATTCATTTTTTATCGGGTCCGGTTCGGGTCCGGTTGGAGTCCGGGTAGGGTCCGGATCGGGTATGGAATATCGAATAATTTGGACACCTTTATTTGTAAGTTTTTCACTCCTTTTTAGTCAAAAATATTGTCTAGTATTTGAACCGTGGCAAAGCTTTTTTTTAATTTATTCTTTGTATGCAAAAAAAAAAAAAAAAAAGGTAAAAATGATAACATGCCCTATAATAAATTATTATCTTTATGATGCTGAAATAATCATTTATATATTCTCCAAATTAAGTTGCTTAAGTATTATTATGCAAGCAATTATTGGAAAAAAGTTAGTACAAACATTCCTTCAAGCGAAATATAAAGTATTCGTGCACACTAAAGTCCATTAATTAAGATGCTGTAAAATGCCTAAATAAACAAGATACATAGAGCAGTAATATTTCATTAATAATGGTGCGAAGCTGCAAATATTGATGCATATATATACTTTAATAAATAGGAAAAAAAAGCATCTATAATATTTATTTTGAAACAAATAAAACATAACATGCCTTCAATTTAATTGATTTAAAATGAAAGGTAATGTTAATTAATTCCCTTTTGTTAAAGAACAAATTAGTTTATTAGATCTGATTAAATTCAGTAAATAAATAATAACCAAATTTACTAAATAACACCAATTTTTAAGACCGGGAAAATTTCTTTAAGGGAAAACTTCAAAAACCCCCCCTGTGGTTTCGTGCATTCTCACTTTGCTACCCTGTGGTTTAAAACGTATCAATTTGCCCCCCTGTGGTTTCGTTTTTATTTTTTTGTTATCAATTTTATTATTATTTTTTTTTAAAATCAGTGACAAAGTTAAAATTAAAGGATACTAAAGTGACTATTCGATAAATATAGATGGTTATCTGAAGTTTTTTGTATATAATTTAACAAAATATTAACGAAAAAGCTTCCGAAAAGATAAAAATGAAATCACAGGGGGGTAAATTGATACGTTTTAGACCACAGGGTAGCAAAGTGAGAATGCACGAAACCACAGGGGAGGTTTTTAAAGTTTTCCCTTTGTTTAAAGAAGCTGAGACGAGGCGTTTATAGTTTTTTTTTAATTTAAAAAAGGCATAAAAAAACAATAAAATAATAAAATAAAATAATAAAAGAGCACTCAATTGTAGCCAATAGGGGCACGCAAAAACCCCGCCACTCGTTAACTAGAGTGGAATATTCTACACACAAACCTTTATATTACCGCAGCCAATAAGAAGGCTCCACGTTGCCACAGAGCACGTGGTCTCCACCACACGGCTCTGCCACGTCAGCACAGTCGGCCCCACGAGATCCCCTCGGGCTCCGCCACGTCAGCACAACTGGCCCCACGAGATCTTCGAGGACCAACGAGGCCTCCCAGGACGTAACCAGTTAAAGAAACATTTTTCAATGGACCGGGTTCACCACGTCATTAACAATATTTTTTAAAATTTTAGAGGCTCTAAATAGCTTAAAATAAATCTAAAATTTTGGTAAGCTATTTTAATTAGTTATTAAATAATCATAAGAATATATGGTATTAATATATCATTACTGTCACTTATAATTCTTTCGTAATAATGTATTAGGCTACACTAAAATGACTCTTCTCAACTTATTGTTGTTATTTTGTTGGATTGAGATCTCTTTAGCTTTTGATTTTGTGAAATTGAATAATATATACCTAATTTAGTTAAAAATTAGTCTAATTTTACTTTACTAAAAAATAATTAAAATTATTACATTTATTTTTTTGACTAAAATTATTTAATTTTTTAAAAAATAAAAGTCGAGTGTTATGTAATAACAAGAGTTTAAAGTTGAGAAGGCCATTTCAAAATGGCCTGTTGTGGAGGGGCTCTTTATAAGTTTTTAACTCATTTTTAAACATACTATTTAAATCAAATTTATTTTTTTATAATTTGAATTAATAATGTATGTAGGACATCGGTCTATGGTGGACCATGGTCCAGCAATAATTTGTTCCCTTGTTTCCTCACCTTTTCCACACTCTCTCATCGTCGAGCGTTTTCTGTCTCTCTCTCGAGCTCTCGAGCTCCTCACGGTAACATCCTGAAGAAACAGGAGAGAGACAAAAGGGGACGGTGAAGTCCCCACCCAAAACCCTAACCCTAGATCTCGCATTGGCGGTCGCCATGGACAACCTCGGCACGGACACGGCGGAGAAGGCGCTCTCCTTCCTCTCCAAGGGGTGGCGCGAGGTGCGCGACTCCGCGGACGCGGACCTCCGCCTCATGCGCGCCCGGGCGAGCTCCTTCAAGTCCCTCGCCGATCGCGAGCTCGAGAACCTCCTCCACTCCGCTTCCGCGCTCTCCGCCCCGCCGCGGCCGCTCGCGGCGGCGGCGCCGTCGTCGTCTTCGTCGGCGGCGGCGGCGCCGTCGTCGTCCTCGATCGCGGAGCTCGAGATCGTGAAGCGGATCCGGCCCAAGCTCTCGGAGATCCGGCGCGTGTACTCGTCGCCGGAGTTTAGCCGGAAGGTTCTGGAGAGGTGGAACCCTAAGGCCTCGATCCGGATCGATCTCTCGGCCATCAGGAACGCTATCGTGGCGGAGGTTGATGAATTTAGTGGAGTAATCGATCTCGTAAGGGAGGGGCGAGATCGGGAAAGGAGGAGGAGGAGGGTGCGGTGGAAGGGGGAGGAGGGCGAGGAGTGGGATCTGATTCGGAAGCTGAAGACGGGTTTGAAGGAGCTCGAGCGCAAGAGCCAATCGAGTGAGATTTTGGGGAATTTAAAGAGCAATGAGTTCATGGACAAAGTGAAATTAAGCTTGGTAATTTCGCCCTATCTCCTTACTCTGTTTGCTTTCATGATCATTAATTAGGGTTTCGGTCGCTAAAATTACTGATTAGGTAGAGTATTTTACTCTTATTGCACTTATAAGTTGGGGGTTTTGTTTCTCTTTCCTTATGCACTAGAAATTTGCACTTTTGAGGTTTGTAATTGAGTGTTTGAAGGGGACTTCGGGTAGTCTCTGTTCACTGTAGTTATTCATGAATGCAACACTGGCCTAATGAGTAAATATGGCGGTTACTCGTCTGCTTAATTGTGAATTATCCTGGATATCATCCATAGCTTAGATAAATGTTTATGTGGTTTCTCATGTTAAGTAGCCCCAGGATGCAGAAGTAGCCTGTTTATGATTGCTGTATTATTATCTGTGTTACATGTCTTTTCTCTCAGTTACATATCCAAGCTTTGAATATTATAATTGAGATAGGAGTTGTTCTTTTTCTTTGATTGCAGAGATCAATCTGTAAGAAGCCTCAAGAATCCAAGGTTTGTGATAAACTTATCTGGAGCTTTTCTTTTTTATTATTTTTATACTATATTGATCTTCCCCGTTTATGCAATAATATACTAGTCGCAAGAGAAAGCAGACACTAGGTTTTTCTCTCCACTAATTTGTCTTGATGAATCAGACTCCTTTTCCGAACAGTACCTCCTACAATAACTAAAGAGCGTTTAGTAACATAAATAGATATTAATGTGTTTAATTTTGTCAGCTTTTGATTTTTACATCAGTTCTCGTGTCAATAGAAATATCTTTACAAGAAAAGAGAATTTAAAACGAACTGGATTTTGCTATTATCATAACTATTCTAGGTTTGCTAGCTAAATTATAATTTTTATATTACGGTGCTTCCTGATATTTTAGTATTGTCGCTACCGATCTATCATTTTCATGACAAATTAGGAAAAGCTTGTAGTAAGTAGTTACTATTGATCTTATTGCAGTACCTTCTTGTACTGCTTAATATTGAGATTCTAGTTTTATGGATTTTCTAACATATTCTTGTGATCTAATGCAGGAAGTGCCTCCATTGGATATACCCGAACTTTTGGCTTATTTTGTTAAGCAATCTGGGCCACTGTTTGATCAACTTGGTATAAGAAGAGGTATGCAGACAAAACCCTATTCCTCAGTAAGGTCATATTTTTTCACTACAGTTGTAGGACAAGTTGGATTTCATTTTGTCTCGTGAAACTACTTTTATATATTCTTCAGTAACTTGTTCAGCAATGTCAGCTTATTATTAGCTGACCATGAGAATCCATGTTTTTCTCCTAATTCTATTTCTTACTACATGATCATAAAAAATGGAACTATCTTTTTTGCCCGTAGCATTTCCTTTTGGCAGATAGATTTTGGGTTTTGTCATGGTTTGGTAACAAACCTCAGCTGTATTATTAGCTAAACCAAACATTTTCTGTCGTGTCTCAACCTGATGATAACATGGTGCTTTTTCCCTGTGTTTATATTTTATGTAGATTTCTGCGACAAAGTAGTGGAAGCCTTGTGCAATAGGCACAAAGACCAGATAGTGTGCAATTCTATTTCTGCAAGTGAATTATCGTTAGTTGGAAATGAGAACATTGCCGATGAGCTCGATTTAAGAATAGCCAGTGTGCTCCAAAGCACAGGGCATCACTATGAAGGTGGCTTCTGGGATAACTCATCAAAACATGAGAGATCAGACGAGAAACGACGTGTTGCAATCGTAACAACAGCAAGTCTTCCGTGGTTGACTGGAACTGCTGTAAACCCATTGTTTCGTGCTGCATATTTGGCTAAAACCACCCAGCAAGATGTAACCTTGGTGGTCCCTTGGCTTTGCAAGTCTGACCAGGAGCTGGTTTACCCTAACAATATAACTTTTAGTTCTCCAGAAGAACAGGAAGCTTATATACGGAACTGGCTGGAGGAAAGAGTGGGATTTACGGCGGACTTCAAGATCTCTTTTTATCCTGGAAAGGTAGTATCTCAGTGCGATATTTAATGTTGTATTTTGATATACAAGAAATCTACACATTACTCCTGGACAATTATCTAGTTTTATAATGTATCTTTTCAAAAATTTTGACTTTCAAGTGTGCCTCCAGAAAAACATTAAAAATTACCCTATCAAACAAGCTTTATACAGTAGAAAACCAGCTTTCTCCCATGAATTCAACAGAGTCCCTAACTTAACATTGGGGATAATTTTGTAAGAAACTGCAGTTCGAGGGGTATATATGACAATTGAGATTTACAGTGGTGCATATGTAGATAGATGATTTGTAGGGGGATATATTTGTGAAATCACATTTAATATTTTTCCTTTACATGTAACATTGACATTGCATATTATGTCTGATAAACAGTTTGCAAAAGAAAGGCGAAGCATTATTCCTGCTGGGGATACTTCACAATTTATTCCCTCAAAAGAAGCTGATATTGCTGTACTAGAAGAACCTGAGCACCTAAACTGGTATCATCATGGAAAGCGTTGGACTGACAAATTCAATCATGTTATTGGTGTTGTCCACACAAATTACTTGGAGTATATTAGGAGGGAGAAAAACGGGGCCATTCAAGCTTTTCTTGTTAAGCATATTAACAACCTGGTCACCAGAGCACATTGTCACAAGGTACCATTTTAATTATCCTTTGTTGTTTCTAGTTAACGTGCGATAGTTGCAGTGGTTTTTTTTGTTGTTTGTGATAGTTACATATCTTGTGGACATATTCTAGGCTATAGTGTAGCCTGCATCTGGTCACCACGTGAACTTGTGTGCTGCCTAATGATTCCAATTAGAGGCATAAAAATCCCTATTCGATTCAAAATGCCATAATTACAAAGGTGGACATATTAGGAGGGATGAAGTGAGAATACAGAGGCCAAATTAGGCACAAAAGACAAAACTACTAAGCATTTGTTTTACATGTTAAATTTCATTTAAATTAATTTAAAACAGAGGATGCGACTCGGGGAGGTAAAATTGGGTTGAAGGCCAATCCTACCCCAAAACTACACATGAAACTCGTCTGCGCAGTCCAAAACTGCTGTGGCTTAGTGGGCAGTGCTCGACTGACACGGCACTCCTGATGCAGACAATGACTTGTCCTTTTCTAGGGCATTTAGCAATGAAAGATCTAATATAAGTCCCTTTAACTATTGCAGGTCTTGCGTCTTTCTGCAGCTACGCAAGATCTACCAAAGTCCGTCATTTGCAATGTCCATGGTGTAAACCCAAAATTCCTTAAAATTGGCGAGAAAATAGCAGCTGAAATGGCGCGAGGGCAGCAGGCGTTTCCCAAGGGGGCATATTTTCTCGGGAAGATGGTGTGGGCGAAAGGTTACAGGGAATTGATTGATTTGTTGGCAAGACACAAGATGGACTTGGAAGGGTTCAAGATCGACTTATATGGAAATGGTGAAGATTCACATGAAGTCCAATCCGCCGCCAAGAAGTTGGACTTAAATGTTAATTTTCTGAAGGGAAGAGATCATGCTGATGATTCTCTTCAAGGGTAAGGAATCGATATGGCATGGGAAATCAATAGGTTAAAGCCATAAGAACTCACTGAAAGTTTGATTTTGTGCGAAAGAAAAAAAAAAGCATTTGGTTGACGAAATTTGATTTGGTTTTTTTAAGAAAAGGAGAACTCTGAACTCACCGTAACATCAAGTAGTTGTTGAGCTTTTGTACCAAACCAAACTATTTGAGCCAAATTTGAAGGGGACAAAAAGTTGGTGGGGTGTTGAATTGAAACCAGAAAATCTATGTGAAGTTTTATGATTTTACCCAAATCAGAACATACCACATTTCCTTTTTCTTCAAAAATTATGATTACGATTACTTACTCCTTTACTGCATTTTCAGGTATAAGATTTTCGTCAACCCAAGCGTCAGTGATGTCCTATGCACCGCGACAGCCGAGGCCCTTGCTATGGGCAAATTCGTCATCTGCGCCGACCACCCGTCGAACGACTTCTTCAAATCCTTCCCAAACTGCTTAACCTACAAAACATCAGAAGACTTTGTCGCGAGAGTGAAGGAGGCCATGGCTCGCGAGCCCCAACCCCTCACCCCTGAGCAGAGACACACCTTATCGTGGGAGGCCGCGACCCAGAGATTCGTGCAGTATTCAGAGCTCGACAAGATTTTAAATAACAATGGGAAACAAACGAACGGTGTAAAAAGATCGATTCCGATGCCGACTTTGTCGGAGGTTGTGGATGGGGGACTAGCATTCGCGCATTACTGTTTCACCGGTAATGAGATGTTAAGGTTGGCTACAGGGGCAATACCCGGCACGCGCGATTACGATAAGCAGCACTCTATGGATTTGCATCTATTGCCTCCGCAGGTACAGAATCCTCTATATGGCTGGTAGTGTGGTAGATACACTTATGTGTGTATATATATTTTGTAGCGTGTAAGTAGTATTCATTAGTGATGTTTAAGTGCTTGTGACTGTTCCGTGTAAATTTGGTGGTTGTTGTTAATCTAGTCAATTAAAATGTAATGTAAATTTTAGCAAATTTTTTTCTTTTTTTTTTTCTCTCCTTTTTCTACTTCTCAAGTTACGAGTTGGGAATGGTACACACGCAGTTGTGGTGCAGGTAATCTGTAATGGACACTTATCATCGCTCTTCATGTAATGTACCTACCTCTTATCAAGAGAACCAATTTATCAGATCAATGCGCCATTTATTTTCGTTGGGCATTTTGTTGAACCTTAAACACTCTTCGTCTAAAGACGCAAAAGTGTGTTCTCACTTACCAGGACCATTATCAAACACCTTGGAAGCAAAACAATGTACTGTTTGATAAATTTTTGAAACAAATAACGATGTGGGACTAAAAGGGAATTGCGTTAAAAAATTGTTTAAAATAAAGAAAAACTAAAATTATTGGCCCATGCAGGTCTCGAACCTGCGACCTTCGCGTTATTTGCACGACGCTCTAACCAACTGAGCTAATAGGCCAATTTATGAAATTTTAAAACGTATAGTTATACTATAGAATAAATATTTTTGAACAAAATTATTTTGAACAAAATTATTTTGAACAAAATTATTTTGAACAAAATTATTTTGAACAAAATTATTTTGAACAAAATTATTATTTGTAAAGTTGGTGTATCGACTTTCATAGTTTTCATATAATAAAATTGTATAGTCTAATAGCAATTATAGCACCAACGTCTTTACTAATAACAATTCATTCGTTCTACAATTATTGTATCAAAAAAGGAAAAAAAATATTATTTTAGTTAAGGAGAATAATCTCCATGCAAAAAAAAATTATTTTAGCTGAACCAAAATAGTGTTGATACGGCAGCTTGATCATATTCGGTACATTTGTTACGGTAATAATAATTGTTTTTAGAGAGATAGATAGGATGCTACCCACTTCATTTATTTCTTTTAGAAATAAACTTAGCTGAAAAAATAAATCAACTGTGATTCAAACTTGAGACCTCGGATACCAACCATTAAGCTCTTTGCCACTTGCGTCAGGGACGGTCCGTAGTAATAACAATTTTGAGTTTTTAATATCACTATCTCAATCTAAATTGATTAACTTGTGGTACTTGTAGATCCTTAATTTCTTTTCTTTTTTTTTACTTCTACCTACGGTGTTGGATCATTAAGTTTCCAAAAGCTTAAATTGTTAAAATATTGGTTTTATTTATTCGTTGCATCAAATAGAATTTACTCATCAATATTTTCAAGATAATTGTCACTAAACTGGTGTTTTAACGTGCATATATAATTTCCCCCTTGAGAGTTAATTATCATACAATAAAATATATCATCACACAATTTAAATATGTGTGACAACATTATTTAAGACCGATCGCCCCTAGAGTAGGTGACAAAAGACTTGGGAGTTGATACTCAAAGATCCAAGTTCGAAGTGCAGTTGTTTCACATTTTCAACTAAGTTTTTTTTTAAAAAAAAAATAAACGAATCTGGTAACGTGTTATCTGCCCCTCTCTCTCTCTCTCTCTCTCTTAAAAAAAAAAGAGAAAAAGGCAACACCACTTAAGAATTTATAATTATTAAATGACTTAATTTCTCTAGATGCAATTTTCTAAAAAAGTACAATCTATATATAATTATCCAGCTATAGCTATATGTTGTGTCGACATTTTCAATCATAAACTAGGACATTGTGAAGTGTTCTCCTCTAAAACTAATTATTTGTCACCTTCTACAACCTAGTGTTTGGCACTCTATATTCTCAGAGCTATTTTGTGTTTTCATGCAAAGTCAATATAGTTACAGTATATGTACATTAATTGACATATGACATCTCAAATCTACAAAGGAAGGTTCAATTATAGTTACAGTATATGTACAATTCTACATTGATATATGACATCTCAAATCTATAAAGGAAGGTTCACTAAAAAAAGAAAAAAAAAGAAAAAGAAAAAGAAAAAAAAAAAAGTTCTATACATTAAACAAGGGTTTTCAAATTTGTTAACGAGCTAGTACTGCTATATACACGAAATGATGCTTTTAAAATTTTTCATAAATTTCTTTTTAAGATTTTTTTTTTTTTTGTTTTTGTTGATTCGTAAAAAGTATAATTGAATATATAATTGGTTTAATTAGTCTCAGTGTAAAAACTGTATCCTTTTATTTTAATAAAACGGTCGTTTCTATACAGTAGCTGAGCTAAATTGCTGTCACGACTTTTAAAGCTGGCACCATATTATAAACAAATTTATCTAATATTTTTTATTTTTATACTTAGAAAAAAAAAAGTTGGCACCATCTAGTTTAGGTGAAATATTATTAATTTATTAAATAGGCGTGCAAACATATATTATTGGCCTAATCGAGTTGTGGCCTTTCCCAATCTACTAGAACCTTTACATAAGGGACAATTTTATTTTTATTTTTATTTCATTTTTATTTGTTTAACCTTTTCCTTTTTACGTACACTGACAAAAAGCTGTTCCTCGCAAGTACAATATTCTTCTTGTGGTATTATAATACTATTTAAAAAATTACACTGTTGATAATCAGTGATAAAATATATATATGTTTTTTTTAAAAAAATTGGGTCATTACGATTTCAAAACTATGTTTCGATTTCTCAAAGTGAAGAAATTTGGTTATGACTGTTTAATTTTAAAAAAAAAAAAATTAAATTAGAAATATAAAACAACTAGGTATTGATCAACATTAGAATTTTAAATATTAATCATCAAATTCTTAGTTAATTGTGTTACATACGGACGTTAAATAATAACAACTTAATTAAGAACGAGCAAAAAAATATTAAAAGATATCTGTATTAATTAAAATTCTCATCACTAGCTAGATCTCATACTTAAGGCTCAGATACTATTACATAAAACCTATGGACGAAGAAAAAGGAAATAAAAAACTAAAACCTACTTCCATGCACGTACGTGTAATGGTATAATAATACAATAATATTTAAGAAGATGATCGATCCCTTCTATCAACTCTCAAAAAACAAACAAACAAAAAAACAAAAAATATGACCACGAAAAACAATCTCTTCATGTAGATCAAAATTAATTACTCACGACACTCGACAACGTTCCCCTTCTCAACCTCATGATCAAACGTGATCGTCGATGAAAGCGTCGACAACGGCGAACCAGAATCCGAACCCGAACGCAAACCCGAAATTAACTGCGAAACCGAAATAGAAGAAGCAGAAGCGGAAGCGGAAGCGGAAGTGGAGACTAAGCTCACGAGGAGATCCACGAAGGCCCCCACAATGAATGCGTGCGTTTTTTGACCGTTCACTTTTAAATACCACGTGAGCAGTTCCTCGAGCCCCTCCCAGTCGCTAACCGCATGCGCCACCACCATCTCCTCCATGGACGCACGGAAATCTCTATACGGGTCCGTTGACTCCACGATCAACGCCACGCTCTCCTCGAACGGCGCGCCCGCCGAGTCAGCGTTGACTTCCCCCTCCTCCTCCTCCTCTCTCTTCTCCATGCTATTGTCTACATCGTCGTTGTCGTCGTCATCGTTGTTGTTATGGTTGTTGCGACGTGCGTGCACAATGGACCGGGTCGTGGCGCCCGGTTCGAAGAAGAGCCGGTCGGACCGGACCCGGACCGGGACCGGGACCAGTGCTTCGTGAGTCGGGCCGGGGAGTAGGCTCTCGGTGTCATCGGAGGCGGTGGAGTAGGCGGTGTTGTCGTAGACCGAGTTTGCGGTGTTGTAGATGGAGGCGGCGGCGGAGGCGGCGTGGGCGCGAAAGGAGTTGGTTTTTGGGTGCTTGCATGAAGAAGGCCATGGCCATGAAGAAGGTGGAGGAGGGTAGCAAAAGTAGTATTTGTTGTAAGAGGAGGAGGAAGAAGAAGAGGAGGAGGAGGAGGAGGAGGAGGAGGAGGAGGAGGAGGGTCTTGGGTTGTCTCTTAGCTTGAAGAGGAGAGAGCTCAAGCCCCTCTTGCCCATTAAAAATGGCTTCTTCTGCTTCTGCTTCTAGCTTTGGATTAGCTTGTGAAGGAGATCGAAATGGAGGAGGTGGTGGAAGTGGAGGAGGAGAGAGTGGGAATGTAGAAATGGAGAGAGAGAGAGAGAGAGAGAGAGAGAGAGAGAGAGAGAGAGAGAGAGATTAGGTTAGTGTTGTTTTGATGGGGGGTTTTGTATTTATAAAGGGAGAGGACGGTGGAGGGGAGGGAATAGCTAATGAGAGAAAGAGAAGGGGATTATGGGGAGAGTGGGAGAAATTCTTGCATGGACCTGGTTTACCATGTCATCGGTTGACTGGATAAACCCTCATTTGCATCATTATGTTCTACTACACTATACTATAGTTTTTCATCTGTTAAAGAAGATAACTTTTAAATATCAAAAAACTATAGTTCGATTAAGTGACGAAGATTGATTGGAAGAAGCACTACAAGACAATATAATTAACTATACAAGAAAATATAATTACCACCTATCACTTTTTAGTTTTTTTTTAAGTTAGTCTTTCTGCTCTTGTCGATCTATTCTTTTTCTTGACTTTTTACTGTCATCGAGATCTTATTTGTCTTACTTCATGTAGCTAAATTTATTTCTCTAATGAATAAAGCAGATAGTGTGCTATCTTTCTCTCTCTCAAAAAAAAAAAAAAGCAGACGAAATTATATGACAATGCGCGCGATCGAACATGACGCGTAATTATTGAGAATTCAAAATCGATGTGATAAAAAGTAATATGTTTAATTGATCTATAAATTGATATATGGCTAAACACAAGATCCATATATGTTTGGTGGACTATGTACACACAATTACAATTCTCATGTAAGCATTGAACAAAGTGATATAAGGGGTGGAATAACCCCTTAACCCCCATTTTATCCCCAAACGCTCCAAAAAATAGGTGGGGTTAGCTAACCCTACCTAACCCCACCTCAAATAAATTATTCCGGGTTAGCTAACCCCACCTAACCCCACCAAACTCCAACCAAATACTATTTTCTATTCATAATAACCCACTATCTTTTTTATCACACCTACTCCAATCAATCATTATCCTTCTTTATCAATCATTATCTTGTTATCCTACCTACTCCAACCAAACACTATTTTTTATTATTCTAGATTAACTCCAACCCCCAACCAAACATAAAAAAACTTTAACTCCGAACTTAACTCTATCCCTAGAATAGCTATTTTTTTCTTAACCCCGAACCAAACGGAGACATAGAGAATTCAATTTCTCATTTAATAAACGCATTGAATGTTGTGTGCAAATGGAGAGCAGTGATGTAGTGTTCCCTTTCCTTGTGTTTGTTTGGAAAAGTCTCATATGTTTGGCAAGAATTGGAATGATGGGGAGTTGATAAATCAATCTTATCATGTTCAGGCTCTCCACCACTTTGGTTTTTATTTCACTTTTTTTATAAGGGGATTGCAATATTTAATTAATTAAGTCGATCATCTTTTAAACATACTATATTAAATAAAAAAAAAACAAATCATTTTGCTTTGCAAGTTACTACTAGCATTTGGCATGCTTGTGTATTTCACCTGACACATAAAAACAGCAGCAAAATGTGGGACGGCTTCAACTGCATACAAGAACAAAATTTGAATTTATATACAAACTGTTGGATGTGTGATTTGCTCTGATACTAAGGGGTTGTTTGGTTGTATGCATTTCCAACTGCATTGCAGTTGGAAATGCATGCATCTATTAATTTTTTGTTTGGTTTGGTGTAGTTAGACCGAACTGATGCAGTTGCATCTGCACGAGAAGGCCCAACTGCAGCAGTTGGTACTGCAGCCAAATTGACCGTAGTACCAACTATAACAGTTGAGCCGGAGTCGGCTCACCCATTAAAAAAATAAACAAAGTGTGATTTTTTTTTCATACACTTCTTTTTTCTTTTTTTTTTTTTTCAAAAATACATATTCATTTATTTTGAACAAATTCATAATATATTTACATTTAAGATTTATTAAATTCATATATAATTTTATAATATATAAATTATATATAGATATAAAAGTTTTAATTAATATTTAAAACATGATTACGTTATGCTCAGAAGAGGTAATCTTACATTTCTATATAAAAATTGATAGAATTTACAAATACAAATCTCAACTGCAGCCTACCAAACAGAGGAAATGTAACCGCAGCAGTTGCAACTGTATAAAACCAAACAGACTAGGTGTAGTTATAACTGCAGCATTTGTAACTGCATGCATTTCCAACTACACTGTTTCTACAACTACATCCAACCAAACGGCCCCTAATTAGTGAAACTGGTATTTGTACTGATATCGAATATATAATCCAAAATTTAAATAAAACAAAATAATATAGAGAAGAGATATTGTGCGGAAAGGAGAAAACTAAATTAATACTTTATTAATAAAAAGTAATTAATTACATTCTGTGCAACACCCATGCAGCTATGTCTACTGTGATTTTTTCATCTAATTAATCCATACCTAACTATATATACCTATCAAGTCCAACTTTTACTTTGGATAATTATAAATCCTATTCTAATTATGTAAACTTTTAAATATAATCAATGTATAAATTGAATATACTCGTAGTTGAGATGGGTTATTTTCGGAAGTACGAATAAATAATATTGAAACATAGCGAAATTTAAATTATTTTCAAAAGATTTTAAATCTAGTTTAATAAATGATGAGTTGAAAATCTTATCATCAAAAACAACTACATTCCTGCTTCTAAAAGCACTCTTTCTCGTATACATAGGACAACAACCTATTCCCAAGGAGATGTCACCAATCTTAGCACTTAATTAATTAATCATCAACATTGCTTTAAGATTCGAACTTGTCGCTTTACGTAACCAGTTAAATTAATACTATGTGATGGGAGTGTATCTTTGGAGCAAGTAGCTAGTGTGGCTTTTTCGATGCAACGAAGCAAAAGAGAATCCAAGGGAGCATGATATTCATTTCTTATGGTACACTGTCTCTAGTTAGGTATATATTTCCTGTNGATATGTTGTGTCGACATTTTCAATCATAAACTAGGACATTGTGAAGTGTTCTCCTCTAAAACTAATTATTTGTCACCTTCTACAACCTAGTGTTTGGCACTCTATATTCTCAGAGCTATTTTGTGTTTTCATGCAAAGTCAATATAGTTACAGTATATGTACATTAATTGACATATGACATCTCAAATCTACAAAGGAAGGTTCAATTATAGTTACAGTATATGTACAATTCTACATTGATATATGACATCTCAAATCTATAAAGGAAGGTTCACTAAAAAAAAAAAAAAGAAAAAGAAAAAGAAAAAAAAAAGTTCTATACATTAAACAAGGGTTTTCAAATTTGTCAACGAGCTAGTACTGCTATATACACCAAATGATGCTTTTAAAATTTTTCATAAATTTCTTTTTAAGAGATTTTTTTTTTGTTTTTGTTGATTCGTAAAAAGTATAATTGAATATATAATTGGTTTAATTAGTCTCAGTGTAAAAACTGTATCCTTTTATTTTAATAAAACGGTCGTTTCTATACAGTAGCTGAGCTAAATTGCTGTCACGACTTTTAAAGCTGGCACCATATTATAAACAAATTTATCTAATATTTTTTATTTTTATACTTAGAAAAAAAAAAGTTGGCACCATCTAGTTTAGGTGAAATATTATTAATTTATTAAATAGGCGTGCAAACATATATTATTGGCCTAATCGAGTTGTGGCCTTTCCCAATCTACTAGAACCTTTACATAAGGGACAATTTTTTTTTTTTTTTATTTCATTTTTATTTGTTTAACCTTTTCCTTTTTACGTACACTGACAAAAAGCTGTTCCTAGCAAGTACAATATTCTTCTTGTGGTATTATAATACTATTTAAAAAATTACACTGTTGATAATCAGTGATAAAACTTTTTACGTAATTGTAACTAGTTTATCCAAATATATATATGTTTTTTTTACAAAAAAATTGGGTCATTTCGCTTGCAAAACTATGTTTTGATTCTCGAATGGAAGAACTTTGTTATAGCTAATCAACTGTCGCATTATTTTCGTGTCGAATACGAATCATTTCGAATATGTTGTTCAATATTTTTTTTTTGAGAGAGAAAGATTGTAACGTTTTAATTTATATTATTTAGAAATAATCCGAGTTAGAAATATAAAACAGCTAAGTATAAAACTTGAAATTTTTAAATACTAATTAATCATCAAATTCTTAACCAACTATGGTAGATATGGTCGTTACAACACGTGCAAGTTAATTAGGAGAGAGTTGTACATGTGTTAATTAAAATTCTGATCACTCTCACGCTTAAGACTCAGGTACTATCACATAAAATCTACTAGCATCGAAAAAGAAAAAGTAAAAAAAAAAAAGAAAAGAACAACGCCTACTTGTATGTTCGTATAATGATATATAATACAATAATATTTAAGATGATCGATCCCTTAGATCAACTCTCAAAAAAGGAACAAAAGAAAAAAGAGACCAAGAAAAACAATCTCTTCATGTAGATCAAAAGTAATTATTCGCGACAACCAACCACGTTATTCTCCTTCTCAACCTCGTGATCAAACGAGATCGTTGATAACGGTGAATCCGAATCTAAATCCGAACCCGAAATAGCAGAAGCAGAAGCAGAAGCGGAGACTAAGCTCACGAGGAGATCCACGAAGGCCCCCACGATGAATGCGTGCGTTTTTTGACCGTTCGCATTTAAATACCACGTGAGCAGTTCCTCGAGCCCCTCCCAGTCGCTGACCGCATGCGCCACCACCATCTCCTCCATGGACGCACGGAAATCTCTATACGGGTCCGTTGACTCCACGGTCAACGCCACGCTCTCCTCGAACGGCGAGCCCGCCGAGTCAGCGTTGACTTCCCCCTCCTCCTCCTCCTCTCTCTTCTCCATGCTATTGTCTACATCGTCGTTGTCGTCGTCATCGTTGTTGTTATGGTTGTTGCGACGTGCGTGCACAATGGACCGGGTCGTGGCGCCCGGTTCGAAGAAGAGCCGGTCGGACCGGACCCGGACCGGGACCGGGACCAGTGCTTCGTGAGTCGGGCCGGGGAGTAGGCTCTCGGTGTCATCGGAGGCGGTGGAGTAGGCGGTGTTGTCGTAGACCGAGTTTGCGGTGTTGTAGATGGAGGCGGCGGCGGAGGCGGCGTGGGCGCGAAAGGAGTTGGTTTTTGGGTGCTTGCATGAAGAAGGCCATGGCCATGAAGAAGGTGGAGGAGGGTAGCAAAAGTAGTATTTGTTGTAAGAGGAGGAGGAAGAAGAAGAGGAGGAGGAGGAGGAGGAGGAGGAGGAGGAGGGTCTTGGGTTGTCTCTTAGCTTGAAGAGGAGAGAGCTCAAGCCCCTCTTGCCCATTAAAAATGGCTTCTTCTGCTTCTGCTTCTAGCTTTGGATTAGCTTGTGAAGGAGACCGAAATGGAGGAGGTGGTGGAAGTGGAGGAGGAGAGAGAGGGAATGTAGAAATGGAGAGAGAGAGAGAGAGAAAGAGATTAGGTTAGTGTTGTTTTGATGGGGGGTTTTGTATTTATAAAGGGAGAGGACGGTGGAGGGGAGGGAATAGCTAATGAGAAAAAGAGAAGGGGATTATGGGGAGAGTGGGAGAAATTCTTGCATGAACCTGGTTTACCATGTCATCGGTTGACCGGATAAACCCTCATTTGTATCATTATGTTCTACTATACTATACTATAGTTTTTCATCTGTTAAAGAAGATAACTTTTAAATATCAAAAAACTATAGTTCGATTAAGTGACGAAGATTGATTGGAAGAAGCACTACAAGACAATATAATTAACTATACAAGAAAATATAATTACCACCTATCACTTTTTAGTTTTTTTTTAAGTTAGTCTTTCTGCTCTTGTCGATCTATTCTTTTTCTTGACTTTTTACTGTCATCGAGATCTTATTTGTCTTACTTCATGTAGCTAAATTTATTTCTCTAATGAATAAAGCAGATAGTGTGCTATCTTTCTCTCTCTCAAAAAAAAAAAAAAGCAGACGAAATTATATGACAATGCGCGCGATCGAACATGACGCGTAATTATTGAGAATTCAAAATCGATGTGATAAAAAGTAATATGTTTAATTGATCTATAAATTGATATATGGCTAAACACAAGATCCATATATGTTTGGTGGACTATGTACACACAATTACAATTCTCATGTAAGCATTGAACAAAGTGATATAAGGGGTGGAATAACCCCTTAACCCCCATTTTATCCCCAAACGCTCCAAAAAATAGGTGGGGTTAGCTAACCCTACCTAACCCCACCTCAAATAAATTATTCCGGGTTAGCTAACCCCACCTAACCCCACCAAACTCCAACCAAATACTATTTTCTATTCATAATAACCCACTATCTTTTTTATCACACCTACTCCAATCAATCATTATCCTTCTTTATCAATCATTATCTTGTTATCCTACCTACTCCAACCAAACACTATTTTTTATTATTCTAGATTAACTCCAACCCCCAACCAAACATAAAAAAACTTTAACTCCGAACTTAACTCTATCCCTAGAATAGCTATTTTTTTCTTAACCCCGAACCAAACGGAGACATAGAGAATTCAATTTCTCATTTAATAAACGCATTGAATGTTGTGTGCAAATGGAGAGCAGTGATGTAGTGTTCCCTTTCCTTGTGTTTGTTTGGAAAAGTCTCATATGTTTGGCAAGAATTGGAATGATGGGGAGTTGATAAATCAATCTTATCATGTTCAGGCTCTCCACCACTTTGGTTTTTATTTCACTTTTTTTATAAGGGGATTGCAATATTTAATTAATTAAGTCGATCATCTTTTAAACATACTATATTAAATAAAAAAAAAACAAATCATTTTGCTTTGCAAGTTACTACTAGCATTTGGCATGCTTGTGTATTTCACCTGACACATAAAAACAGCAGCAAAATGTGGGACGGCTTCAACTGCATACAAGAACAAAATTTAAATTTATATACAAACTGTTGGATGTGTGATTTGCTCTGATACTAATTAGTGAAACTGATATTTGTACTGATATCGAATATATAATCCAAAATTTAAATAAAACAAAATAATATAGAGAAGAGATATTGTGCGGAAAGAAGAAAACTAAATTAATACTTTATTAATAAAAAATAATTAATTATATTCTGCGCAACACCAATGCAGCCATGTCTACTGTGATTTTTTCATCTAATTAATCCATGCCTAACTATATATACCTATCAAGTCCAACTTTTACTTTGGATAATTATAAATCCTATTCTAATTATGTAAACTTTTAAATATAATCAATGTATAAATTGAATATACTCTATCTCTAACTAAATTTTAGATTAAGTTTGGATTACTATTTCAACACATATATTTACGTAGTTGAGATGGGTTATTTTCCGAAGTACGAATAAATAATATTGAAATTAACATAGCGAAATTTAAATTATTTTCAAAAGATTTTAAATCTATAGTTTAATAAATGATGAGTTGAAAATCCTATCATCAAAAACAACTACATTCCTGCTTCTAAAAGCACTCTTTCTCGTATACATAGAACAACAACCTATTCCCAAGGAGATGTCACCAATCTTAGCACTTAATTAATTAATCATCAACATTGCTTTAAGATTCGAACTTGTCGCTTTGTGTAACTGGTTAAATTAATACTATGTGATGGGAGTGTATCTATGTAGCAAGTAGCTAGTGAGGCTTTTTCGATGCAACGAAGCAAAAGAGAATCCAAGGGAGCATGATATTCATTTCTTATGGTACACTGTCTCTAGTTAGGTATATATTTCCTGTTCCTGTGGACAAGAAAGGTTTAATCTATAGCTAACTGGGTTTAAGTTAATTAATTAAGTCGACTTATACATGTATATAATAGATTTTTTATACTAATTAATCCTTTGTGCTCTAGTGGGTCTCCTATAGGCTATAGCTAGGTGTTGAGTCGGAGCTATACATATATTTTTGGCTTTTATCAGTGCTTTTATAGTAGTGCTACAATAGAGCGATATGACTAAAAATTAATATCATTTCATTGTTCAATTTATATAGCTTCCATTATTCCATCATTTTGGAGAAAGATCAGTATATCTTTTACGTCGGAGCTAGCTTCTACTTTTAAGTTTTAACTGTTTACTTTAAAAACAAAATTAGATATTTTTTTGTATGTTCGGTAACTTCTGTTCTAATGCCAAACATATGATATATAGAAAGATGATGAGGTCAAGGACAATAATTTTGATATTTTCTCACTATTCTTCTCTTAGGAACAATACCCTGTAATCGAATTAGGATATATAAATATATATATATAGAGCTGGAATAGTATCGGTAGTAAATAGGCTCCGTTGCCACCAATTTATTTTTGATGATGGAGCCTACAAATCGATGATCGACACCGTTGAACATAATTTATACCATTGGAAGCATCTAGAAATCAATTTTTATTTTTTTTCGTTATTGTTTTGTTATCCATCAAGTTGACTCAAAAATGAACGGCTGAAAATGAATATCATTTAAAAAGTGTTGATAGAAGTTTTGTAATTAAGATTAAGAGTATAGATCTTGTTCTAAATAGTTTAAACAATTTTCTAACAAAAATTCAATTGATTTGGATATCTATACGCCGTTAAACGAGAAAACGTCTTATATCGACTATTAAAATTGTAAATTTTGAAACTCTTTGATCATTAGGTTAATGATGTCAGAAAGATTTGAAATTTGGTTTTTAGATACTTCGAGTGGTATAGATCATGTTCAACGGTGTCGATTATCGATTTGGAGGCTAGTACATCATCGAAAATAAATTGGTGGCCGGCAACGGATCGAGTCCGTTTGTTACTGATAGCATTCCAGCTTAACTCTATATATATCTACAATAATCCCCATGGCACCTACACAATATTGTAAACCTATATATCTATCTTAATTGTTATTCAAAATGTTCCCAGCTACATGTAGCTAAAGTTCATGTAGCTTGCATGTGGCCTTAACTTCACTTTGTTTCTCTTTAAGCTTAAAAGCTCTTTTAGTTTCTTTTTATAAAGTAGTGATTAGAATCTAGCTATATATGACAATCCTTTCTGTGCCTTTATCTTGCTTTTCTACAACTACTACACATGCATGCATGCACAGTAGTTTTTAATTTCTCCAAGCTTAGGGTATGGATAGAGAAAATCTTAATTATCATAATCCTAAAATTAATATGTAATTAACATGCTCCTCACAGGAGATAAATACTGTTTGTTTTACTTATGGATGCAAAAGTATTATTCAGTAGAGATATATATTCAAAGAAATGCAAAAGTTTTTTCACTATTTTTTTTTAAAAAATTGTATTTCTATAAAAGTAAAAGTTTTAAATTTAATTTTTTTTGGTTTTGGTTCCTAAAATTAATATTATTATTGCTTCCTTAATTCCCTCATATTTAACCAAAATTTCTTATTCCTTTTTTAAAAAAATTTGCTAGGTTCGGTAGCAGCTCCTATAAGGATCGAATCAATTATAGAAGTCTTGTTTAGGTAATTAAAGAGTTGTATGTATTAGTCTCGAGACGTCTCAACGACAAACGCACTAATTCGTGTTGTTTATAAGTGATAATTAAGGTGATTTAAGGGGAAAAGATGCTACTAATTAAACTTATTTTTCTTTTTTTTTTCTTGCTATTTGCACATGCAAAGTTGACCACTGATTATTTTTTAATACTACACTTCTTTCGGAAAAGCTTAGTATTTGGGCTTTAAACAAATATTTCTCATCAATTACTCCCTAAAGTAGTCATATACAACTAATATAGTAGTGACATTTAAACGACCTTTTTAACAAGGAGACCATGAATTTGTGGCTATTGCACCCAAAAACACGCGCATTTGTATGGCCTCTTATTGCCATTTTAATATTTTATGCATATTATTATTAAATATAATTAAATTTTGCTAGGTTTGTCGACAGTTTAAGGGCCATTTTTTTTAAAAAAAATAGCTACATATATAGGATTTTATTCTCTTTGTTGTTTGTTAGTGGTGCATGAAGTTTCTCCATGTGTTTACTTATTTGGCTTCTATTTGTCAACCTCTTCTCATTGTGTGGTTGCAAAATGAGGGAGTTGTGTGTAGAGATATAGAGATATGCAAATTAATATTAGGTTTCAATTAACCCAAAATTTAAATCAAACTAGTGCAATTAATTTCATAAAAACTTTAAAAGTTTTGATTTTATAATGTAAGTTTAGCAATATATATAATTTAATAGAATATTCCGTCACGAATCTTGTAAATACTTTTAAGTTTGGATGGCAAAATCAAAACTTGTAAAATGTAAACGGCAAAAATTAAAACTTTTAAAATTCCACTATTTATCTCACATAAGGCATATGGATTTAATGGCCCTCAATGGGTTTAAGTGGGTTTAAGTGGGCTTAATCAAAATGGGCCTTTAATGGGCCGGGTCTATAAGCTTTAAAGGGTTTTTTGGACCACCAAGCCCAATAGTAAATAATACTGTACCCGGTGCATTTTTTTCTTTTTGTGCACCACATCGATTGGACGGTTTCGATTGAAAAGCATGTATGATGAAGGTCTAATAGGGCGCGGTTTACAAATGATTCGGTGAACCAGGCGCATCTAATATTTACAACTGTCATACGATCACCAATAGTTTTCTCCTATTTCGAAACGCGGGGGTTTATACTCCTCGGATCGATCGATGCTGAGATATAGAGGCGAAGGGGGAGAAGAGAACGACGATGCGATCAATCTAGGGTTTCATTGATTCCTTCATTTCGCTGCTCCTCCATCGAACAAGTATGAGATATCCTCTCCAATTTTCTCCTCTATTTTTCTCTTTTTTTCCGCTAATTTTGGAGTAGATTAGGGTTTCATTTGTTGGATATGTGTGGTTCCTCTGTAAATGAGGTGTATCGGTTAGTGTTTAGTTTGGATCGGGTTGGTTTAGATGTTTAGGGTTTGGTAGATTCTACTTGATAAGCTTCGGATGGATTGCTCGTAATTTAGGTGATTTAGGAAGTTTCTGAAGAATCACAAGGTAATGCATGCTGATATTTCTTACTTAGTTTGAACTCTTGTGGTATAATCCACCATTTCCTGGTAAGTTTTAGTTTATTTTTTATGATCTGTATTTATTTGAGATTCCTGAATGAAGCAGTTCAATTCAGCTGTGTAGTAATGCGATTTTAATCTCGTGGCTTGTATTTTCCTTATATATTTTAGGGATGAAGTATTTGAGAGTGAGATTAAAATTAGACAGTTGTTTAGACAAGGATATGCGAATTTGAAAAGGATATAGATTACGAATGAGGAGTAAAAGTGTTAATTTGTTTTAATTTGTTATGATCATTGGTTGTTAGCTTCATTTGAACACTTTCATAACCGTCGTGTTGGTCTACTGATGGATAAGTTGATAAAATATATATTCTCACCTGTAGTTTCAATTTTCAACCGAGTAGCTATTTTTTTTTCATGCTTTCTGTCCATTGGTAGTGCTATTTATGATAATTTTGATAATTTTAATCTATTTAGTCAACTTCTGAGGTTACGTTATCATGAGCTGTTTATATTGAATACATGCTTTTGGGAAAATGTCTCAATTATATCGTTCATGGACTTCAGCTGTTATCTGAAATGGTTGTGTTCTGTACGATTTGAATTCAAACAAGGCTTTTTTGTTTCTACCTGTATTTAGGGCTTGTTTGGTTCAAGGGTGGAATTGGAATGGATAATGGAATGAGAATGAATTGGAATGGTAATTGGAATGGCCCACTCCCCCAAGACGTTTGGTTTATTTGTGGATTGGGAATTGGAATGAGTTATTCACATTTCATTATTTGGTTCGTATAAACTAAAAAAATTATAGGATACTAGAATGCTAATTTTACTCTCAAATATAAATTTATATTATTTAAAATTTATGAAAAATATAATACTATTCTCTAATAAGTTTTCCAAAAAAAAAAATCAAATTTATTTTTAAAAACTTTTATTGATGTGGGTTAGGGATAGGGTTTTGAGAGAAAATAGGTTTTTTTTTTTTTGATGAGAAAGGGGTGAAGAGAAGGAAGGTGAGATGGTCACATGGACTTCGAGAACTTAGTGGGCTTCCGGAATGAAATCTCAATCCGGGCTAGAAGACCGGAATCAAGTTGAAGGCTAATGGGCCATTCCCATTCCAGTCCGGAATAGGAATTCCAAACCGATTCATGCGAACCAAACAAAATTAACCGGATTTGATCAAACCGATTCCCATTTCATACCCAAAATGGATGAACCAAACAAGCCTTTAGTGTAAACAGCATTGCTTCTTTAGTTGAGATACACATGTAAAACAAGCTTTTCTGTATCTTCATGCAGATGTCCTTGCATATAGGTCGGCTTTCCTCTCATGCTCGAAGAGGAGACCTTGAACGGGCTTTCCGGAGGTTTGGGCGTTGCAGCGTACAGCTAAAAGATGGATATGGATTTGTTATATATGAAGTTATTGCTAATGCAGAGAGAGCTTTGCGAGCGCTGAGGGGGAAAATCATTTGTGGGGAACAAATTTCTCTTAATTGGTCAAACAGACAGCCCCAGCCTTTTCAAAGATTTACAAAGGGGTCCAGATTCAACGAACCCTACCAAGGAAAAGATTTTTCAACATATAATCATGAAGTAAATCATACCGGCAATGCACCTGATAAGGAGGCAAACGAAATTAATGATGACATGAAGGATAGTAAAGATAATAAAAGTGAAAGTTTGAAAGGTATGATGGTAGATGAAGATGGTGCAGTTGAGCCCAATCCCCTCGAAAATGATCGATGGGGGGAAAATGGGAACGAATCTGACCGCTATGAACCTTATCATGGTTATGAAAGAAGAGATGAAAACGAAAACGAAAACTTTCTGAAAGGTAGTTCTTATGAATCCCCAAATCGTGGCAATTCTCAGAAAAACCGGCGGGGAAAGCGCCCAATTGAGTATTTTGATGCGAAGCCTGATAGTTCAAAACCTCAGCTGATCTGCTATAATTGTGGATTAGTTGGCCATATAAAACGTAATTGCCAACAGATCAAAGCTCGTCACAAGGAGTTCAAATTTAATCACAGGGGATATGAAATGAATCTCAGAGATCGAAGGAAGGTAATGCTGAAGAGGTTTAGACCTAATTCATGGGAAAGGTCACGACGCTTGCATGATGGCAAGAAATTTCTTTATGAAAAAACGGGAAGAGCAGATAAGATGAGTGATATTTCTGCAGAAACAGCCAAATTGAGAAGAGATTCCAAACGAAGAAAAAGAAGAAGGTTGGAAGAAGAAGATTTTAAGCAAGGTTTCAAGAACATGAGGACTGGAGGAAGGAGATATTGCAGATCTTCACGATCTTCTGATTCTTGTACAACTAGCTCATGGTCATGTTCACGGTCCAAAAGAAGTGCTTCAGGTACAAGCTCTTCTTCACAATCGAAGTTGGCATCTTCTCGCTCACCCTCGCAGTCAGTATCCTCTCGTTTGCGGTCTGCTTCAAAGTCATCACGCTTTCAATCTAGAAGTTCAAGGACTAGGTCAAGATCGAGGTCTGGGTCCAGGTCAAGTTCCAGTTTCCCTCAATCGCTCTCTTTATCTGTTTCGCTGGAACATAAGCCAACTCCCCCTACCGTTGGTGGGCAAGTGGAAGTTCTGATGAATGGTAATGATGCACAAAATGATGTAGAAAGGCACACACTTTCATGCAAGGCTGAGTATAATGAAAATCATTCATGTGGTAATTTGTCCAAAGGTGATACTGTTGTGCCTGATAAATGCGAGAGAAACAATTCTTTGAGACTAACAACTGAGGAACTGTGCTTGGCTCTTAGACACTATGGGTTGGAAACACCGCAGGAGGGACAGTTGGATTTATCAACTGAGGAGTATTTTGGTGCTGCTAGATTGTGGCCATGGGAAATTGTTTACTGCCGGCAGCGTAAAAAGGGTCCGATTTCTACAGAAAATTATGCGAGACGGCTTGAACAAAACAGAGAATATGGTATCGTGGATACGTATATAAGAAGCAGCAGTGGTTGGTGGGAGTGCAATCAACATGAGTGCAATCAAAATGTTCCATGAACATCGTAACCTTCTTGCTATTGGTTTATTTTGTTTTTTGATCTGCTCAAACCTTGCAGTTTTGAGGATTTCAAGTTTTTCATGCAATTTTCGTCTAGACATGAAATTCCTCTTCTATTGTTAGGTAATACTGTTCATAATGCTTATTTTAATACATAAACTGGAGTACGCTCTGTGGACATATGAAAAGAATTGCCAGAATCATGTTGCTGAAATGATCATTCCTGCTGTTTAAGAAATTGTTGAGTGGGCCCCTTTTAATTGTTTTCAAAAGTTGATCCTATAACAATCCTGTTATAGGGTCCTATAACAATCTTGTTTATTTCTTCTTCTTTTTTTTTTTTATCTTGTTTATTTGTATTTTTTTTCTTTTTCCAGGTATTTCAAGCACTATTGCTATCTATTCGAATAAGTAGATGTAGATATATTCCGCTGAATCTGCTGTTTGCTTTTATTCTATGAGCTTGAATTTTGATGGCTGTATTCCGCTTTCTTATCTTTCAGAATTTTTTCGATTAATTTTACTCATTAATATTGTAATCTTAACCAGGTAATGACATCTTGGCCTCGATTCTCGGAGATTAAAAAAATAATCAAGTGTCTAGATATTTTGAGTCATTTTTTTGGCGTTAGAAAGTTGAAAAATTTTCTCCACGAAGGCTGTGTAGAGATTTATACCGGAAACTAATCGCACTACTAAAATCTTCATGCTATTACTCAGAGAGCATGTGCTAATGCAAGGTTTCATTATATCCTCCATGGGAATTTATTCAAGAGTTGATGTAATGATCTCCTCAAGGTATTTCCTTTTGCCCACTGAAATTTATATTTTGTGCCTTCTCTATTATGATATAACTTTTCAATATATAGTTGGTTTGGAGATAACTTTCTGTTTACTTCTGTTTTTGTAATCGTCCATAGGGATACCCTCAAACTGCTTGCATTTCGGCACCTCGTTCTATATGCCATTGCTGTTTATTCAATGCTAATTAAAGAGTGTCAGAGTATTGTTGAAAAAATTGATGCCATCTTTTGTTGTTATGTCTCATCTTCCTTTATGACCTTTATCTCATACGTCCGCCTCATTTAATTTCTTTTACCATTCATTTTGGTTTCATCAATATATCGTGTCTGAAGAAAAGAATAGAAATTGATGTGTTTCCCTTTCGGCTCAACTTCATCTGTTGGCCTGATACATGGCTCTTGTCACCTACAGATAAGAGCTTTTTAATGGGTTGCCCATAAACACTTTGTACCCAATGGTTATATGAAATCTCTCTAGGAAACACTCTATAAGACGAATGCCTTGGCCCGTAGACCTGTTTCGACAAGGATTATAAACAAACTAGTTGAAGCTTCATTCGTTTCTGGTCGTGTTTGATGGGTTGTCGAGATTGTATAGCGGCTAGTAAACTCGCATTTAGAGAGCTTTGCTTCGTGCATAGCTTGTAGAAGTTTGTCTTATACTTTGCCTGTTAGTGTTCAATCTGAATAAATACAGCTATGTTAATGCTTTCTACATACAAATACTTTTTCGAACATTAGTTGAATAAATTCAATATGTTGATGTGTTCTTCCTATAAACAGTTTTGTGGACCACCAATGTCCTAGAGAGTACATAGAAGTGATCTTGATTGTTAGTTGTAGTGGTGCTTGTACTTGTGTACGAAGAACTTCTTGATCTTTTTGTTGGCAATTATGGATTATGGATTATATTTTTTATTTTTCATTTTTTTCAGTTTTCTTTTGTTGGCAATTTTAATGTTCTTGTAAATGAAGAAGACTAAGATGATGGAGATTGCTAGATCTCTTTCACTCTCTCTCTCTCTTACGTACTAGGATAGTGATGTAGAGAGAATTGACAAGGAGTAAGAAAATGTATTACCCATACGCACTAATATGTATAGCATTTTTAAAAATTCAGATAAGAGAGCGCGTACCAAAGACACCCTTATCGTATGGGAATTTAAGATGGCTTTTGCATTAATTTATAAGGCCATTATGTTATATGTGTATGTGTGTGTGTATGTGTATGTGTGCATCTATTCAATGGAAGGAGACGGAGCTGAAGGAGGTGGGAGTAAATGATTACTTATCATGTTGACGTAATCCCGCCATTATTCTCAACCGTCTCAATTACTGGTGCATTCAATTGCTCTTTTAATATTACTTTTCATTCCAAAAATTATGGCTAACCAGTGTAGTAATTCATGTGATGAGAAGGAAGAGAAAATGATAATTGAATAAGCAACGATGAGAGATGAAATTTATCTTGTCGATGAAGAAAGGCAACAGCAGAAAAAAGAGGAAGAGGAACAAGTTATACCCAATGTAGAGATATGACATGGTTCGGCTCAAACAAAAAAAAAGATTTGGTTCAAGTAAAAAAGAAGAAAACGCTAAGTCGATTCGGGGTGGAGTCTACACCCGACAGTGATCGGTTATGTTCAAGCAAAGAAAAAGTAAAATTCGGTACAAAGTTGAAAGTGATCGGTTCTATTCAAGTAAAGAAAGAGAAAAATTTGATTCAAAATTGAAAACATGTGAAGCTGTTGGGCTAGTTTTCGGTATAATATAACAGGTTGATTTGGTTCGGTTCAAGTAAAGAAAGAAAAAAATCAGGATCGGTTTAAACAAAGAAAGAAAAAAATAAGTGAAAGAATTGGGTCGATTTAAAGGAGCTCACACTCAACAATGTTCAGTTCTATTAAAGCAAAAAAAAGAAAAAATCGGTTTAGTTCAAGCAAAAAAAGAGAGAAACATGTGGAGTTGAGCCGGTTAGAAATGGAGCCCACACTTAACAACGAAGCGAACATTGTCATGTGGCAAATTTAGGAGGAATAATATATAGGTATAGATGTTATATTTACAAATAATTTTTACAATACTTTATAAACTAGCAAATTTGGCGATTTTTAAATGATGGAGAAGTGTAAACTATAGGGAGGTAAGCATGATTTATAATTTGAAAGTTGAAATCTAACTTTTGAGTTGTGAAGTTTGTAAAATATTGTGAGATTTGTTTGTAAATATTTTCTTATTCAAGCGATTTTCAATGATATATATATATATAGTTAGTGTGGAGTAACTATAGGCCTCCAGGGTTTATTAGTTTTTCTTTTTGAGAGAAAGGTAGTACGTTACCCGCTTCATTCATTGGAGAGATGAACTAGGCTACAAGGATAAGACATCTCCCTGGGAGGAAAAAAAAAAAAAAAACTGAGAACGCACTAACTCGGTTGAAGAACAAAAACTCGGTTAAGCTGGGGGAAGAAAATCCCACTCCTTCACTAACGGCTTAAGGTTGTGTACGGCTAGCGTTGGGTTCAGTTGGGTTCTTCTAAAGATTGTATCATTTCTGACCTTCTAAATTATCCACCAGGAGCCTACCAACTCGGTTAGGGTTTATTAGTTTTTTTTTTTTTTTTTTTTTGAGAGATAGGTAGCACGCTACCCGCTTCATTTATTTTATTTAGAAATAAACTTAGCTGGAAATGTGAATCATCAACTAGGATTCGAACTTGGGTCTCGGGTATCAACCACCAAGCTCTTTGCCATTTGCTCTAGGGTTTATTAGTTAGTGGTAGTAATAGTATGGATACAAGCATCCCTTTGATCATTTCTATTCGTTAGATCATATTATTCAATCAATCACCCACTCAACCTTAGGGGACTATTATGATTCTAGTAACACATCCCTTCATCTAAGGATCGAAAATTTATTAGCACTAATGACTTGGTGCTTGCTATTACTAGTATAGTAGTCTAGTTCTTTCTCTTTTCCTCTCTATATATAGTTTGGCTACTATACTATCGATAGTATCAAGCACTTAGTACTATCGAGTTTTTAGTTGTTAGATCTATCATTTTGATCATTTTCACATGTTATATCACACTATTCAACTAATCATTCACTCAACTATAGAGAACCACTATCAATCCAACTCCACATACCTTCATCTAAGAGCCGAAAATTTAGTAACACTAAGTGCTTGATATTATTAATAGAACAGTAATCATGGGATGAGAAGATCCAATTTGAAGTTTTCAAGTTTAGTCTGTATATGCGATGCTAATAATTTTGAGAAGATAACTATTATGACTTCTTCAAACAATTTTACCGGCGCAGCACATTTTAAATGGACACAAAAAAAAGGGACCATCGTGATCATTAGCATTCAGAATCATTTGACTAATCTATTCTTATAATCTAAAAACAATATCATATAGGCTCCTTTGATTTGAGAAAAGTCACCAAACTTACATAGTAGTAGATATTATACGCTGACTTTTCATCGCAGCACATCAAATGTTGACCATCCATTCTCCATTCAAAAAAAAAACAAAGAAAAATAATAGAGCCAATATTACATTTCAAATAAACTGCACTAGTTATCCTCAACCTTCTAACTAAATTTCAATTAGGCTCCCAACTTTCACAAAGTTTGGAGACTAAAATGAAATCTCCCTAATAGTTCAGGGACTTTTTTTGAAGGTGAGATGAGAAACAAAGCTGCTTCTCAGTTCTCACCGACCCATATACAAAATCCGAGCAAATTTTGTTAGAGACAGAACAATTTCAATTTTAAAGTGTGTAGGTAGGTAATAAGAGAAAAACTTGTTTTGTTCCTTAAAAAAAATTGCTCTATCCATATGAACCCGTTGAAGATGTTAAAAAACTAAGGAAAAAAAAAAAAAAAAGCAACAAAAGGAAGAAGCATAATAAGAGTAAACCAAAAGGAAAAAGAAAAAACGGAAAAAAAAAAAAAACATCTAGAAGCTCCCTTTTTTTTTTTTTTTTTTTTTTTTTTTTTTGAAATTTAGGTCCTCCGATTCTTCTTCGGGGCGCTCTTATTGTTTTCGAAGGTTCCGCCCCCGCCCCCGCCATGGCGAAAGTCGAGGAGCACGGGGCTCTTGCACTTGGGGCATTTGGGGTCGTCCTCGGAGAGCATCACGTACATGAGGCACCTAGGGCACCCCGCGAGCACCATCGACGTCGCCTCGGGGCTATTCGACCACCTCAGCCCCCCCGCTCCTCCTCCCTCCTCCGACGACACGCACGAGCTCGGCGACGACGACGACGACCCCGTCGGCGACGAATCGTCTCCGTCGCCGTCGATCGCCATTCGCCCCCTCGACGAGTCCCCCCTCGCCATGGGCGGCGACAGGTTCAGCTTCAGATCCAATCTAGGGCTCCGGCGACTCATCCTCTCGTTCCAGGTGCGCTCCGATCTCGATTCCCCCACCCTTTCTCCCTCTCAATTAAAAATTTTCGAATTATAGTCTCGAAATTGGTCGAAATTGCGGTTTTAGGGGGTAGGAGAGAAGATGCTTATGAGAAGCGCTTCTCCTTAAAGTACTTTTTGGCTTGTGTGTATGCGCTAGGGAATGAGATGGTGAGCCTCTTCCCTGGTGCTATTTATACTAAAGGATTCAAAGGGAGAGGTGTGGTCAATTGGTTTTCTTTAATACAACACAACAAATACTTTAATACACATCTCTCTCTCTCTCTCTCTCTCTCTCTCTCTCAAAATTTTTAGGCATAGACTTCGTTTAGGATTGTGGAAAGATTACATTACGTGCGGTGAGAATTCGCCTGTAATATTGTGTTCCGCATATTGCGATTAGTAAGTTATGATATATTTTCTGTGGTCCATCGAAGAACGTAGAATCATATTTCTATATGGTTTTTCTCAATTTCATTCTATCTAATAGCGTTAGATCCACCTCAATACCAAACTAAGGAATCCTATCTAACGCTATTAAATAAAAAAAAAAAAGATAAAAGTATGTGGAGATATGTTTCTGCGTTCTCCGATAAAACCACAGAAAATATATCATAACCGACTCATCACACTGCAAAAAATATATCGTAACTGACTCATCACGATATGCGAAACGTAATATTATATACGAAACAAACAAGATAAGTCTTAATAGAAGAAGAGAGGGAGCGAGAGAAAAGTGGGGACAGTGTGAGAGATGAGACCACAAAAAAGAGTTGAATTAATTGCGGGAAAGGAAATAAAGGGTGTAGGTAGAGAGAGGGATTAGGAAGAGATATTGAAATAAATATAAATTGCAATTAATAAGTGAGGCTACAAAATTAAATCAATAGTTGCAATCCACCTTAATTTATTCAACACTTTCGCTGGTCGGTGAAAAATCTTATCATATAAAGTATTTATTAGATTCGATTAATTAAGTGATGTATACATAAAATTATTATTTGTAAAAAGCTTGAACTAGCAGAAAACGATAGTATTTTAATGTTTATATATATTGAGCACTCATACTTACCAGATTTAAGACATGACTTGAATTATATAAAATTAAAATTATCTCTTGCTATGATATTATGTTAGAAAAATATGAAATAATTGTTATTTTCTGAAACTTTAAGTTGCTAGCAAACAATATTTTTCAACTTTCCAGATATTTGGACAATAATCACACTACAACAAAAACGGTCTATAGCGACACTTTTAAATGTTGGTATAGGTCAAAAAAAGTGCTGCTGGCTAAATTACCAACACTTTTAAAATGTGTTGCTATATGTGAGGTCGCTAGATATATAGTGACAGTTAAAGAGTGTCGCTATAACCTAAAAAGAGTGCTGTTAATTTAGCAGCACTTATTTAAGTATCTAGCAACCGTCAGAACTCTACCTTGTTGGCTGCGGTGGCGGAGGAGGACAAGAGGGAAGGGCTCTTCGTCTAGGATTTAAGTAGAATGAGTGAGAGGAGAAGAGGAGATGGTAATCGATTTTTCTTTGTTTTTTCTTTTCTGTTTGTAATCGAGCCAAATAGACTGGGTTGGGTGGGTTGAGTAGAGTAACCTTTTATTTTTTATTGGATTCGGCTTTATATTTAGACATTAGTAGATATTTTTTAAAATTTTGGCATAAATGAAACACTTAGACACATGTGTCGCTATAACCTAATTCTGTTGTAGTGTCAGTTGTTCTTAATTCAAATTTAGTTGCATCCTATTTAATTCAAATACATAAAATTAAAATATTTTCAGTCTCTTAGACTTATTTAGTTGCGTCCTATTTAATTCGAATTTATGTTTTATCACTAATTAAAATAGCTTCGGGTATAAACAATAAATGTAGTAATAAATAAAGAATATTAACATTTTTTTTAAAATACCTTAAAGATTTAGGTGAAGAAAAAAGTTCGCCTAAAATTTAGAAAATCTCGCCGGAATACAATATCTTGAGAAGTAAATGCTACATATATATTATTTTATGGAGGAGTCATTTTTTAGTTAATTAGTTACTAGTGTTCATTAATTATTAAGCATTGATAAAGTACCTTGCTCGTTAATAATAAGTAAAACATTGACTAAGACCTCATTTAAAAATGATTTGGGTAGCTCTTAGGGCATCCGACGTGTCAAAATAAGTTTGGAGAAATTATTTCCTGGACCTAGCTCACCATGTTTGCTATGGACCACTCATTTAATCTCCATCTATTTCTATTTAAAATAAAAATTGAATTACAAGAAAAACCAAGCATTAAATCACTGGGTGGATAGTATTGAGAAATTTAAAAAAAAAAAAAGAAAAAGAAATGAATGGACTGGTCCATGGACAACGTGGTGAACCGGGTTCACGTGTAAGTTTTGATTTTAGCACCTAATGTCAACTCACAGGTGTCTTTAGGAAATCCTTAATTTTATTTTGAAAATAATGTAGGAGAAATGAGCTTTGTTTCATTTGGTTTATATTTTTATATAAAAAATTTAACAAAAGTTTTTTTTTTTAAAAAGAAATTTAGAGGTTTTTTTATGAATAACCTTTCTAGAAGCTCATGAACATCTGGGTTTCAGAATCCAAAAGTTTTAATTAAAGAAGGAAGAGTTCAATAAATAAAATTATTATTTGTGTGGAATTATCCAAAAATTTATATAATTTCCAATGCCCGTCTACATAATTAGATTATATATATATATAGAGAGAGAGAGAGAGAGTGAGTTGAGATGGAATGCTATCGGTAACAAATGAGATCCGTTGACATCCATTTATTTTCGATGATGGAGCCTCTTAATCGACGATCGATACCATTGAATATGATCTATACTACTTGAAATATCTAGAAACTAGATTTCAAATCTTTTCGACACCATTGATCTAATGATCAAAGAATTTCAAAATTTGTAATTTTAATTGTTGTATAACACGTTTTCTTGTTTAACGACGTAAAGATATCCAAATCAATTGAATTTTGATTAGAAAATTTTTTAAATTATTTAGAACAAGATCTATACTCTTGATTTTCATTACAAAACTTTTATCATTACTTTTTAAAGGATATTCATTTTCAACTGTTGATTTTTTTATCCACTTGATGGATAAGAGAATAATATCGAAAAAATATGAAATTTGATTTCTAAATACATCAAGTAGTATAGATCATGTAAAACAGTGCCGGTCGTCGATTTAGGGGTTCCATCATCGAAAGCAAATGAGTGACAACAGAATTCATTTGCTACCGGCTATCGCTAGCAATCCAGCTCAACTCTATATATATATATATATATATATATATAGAGAGTCCGGCTATGGTGCTTGTAAAAGCACCAAGCACTTGGTGTTTGTGAATTTTTTACCGTTAAATCTACGCTTTTAATCATTTTCATCCGTTAGATTATACTATTCAACCAACTAACCACTCAACCCTAGGGGGCCGTATCATCCTAACCGCACATTCCTTAATCCAAGGGCCGAAAACTTACAAGCACCAATGCTCAACTCTATATATATATAGGTATGCTTTGGACAAGCACGGAGCGCTCCGTGCTTCACTTTGTTTTCGATGTTCGGACTTTCGAATCGACGATCGGCTCCATTAGACTTGATCTAGAGTATTTGAAGTATCTAGAAATAAATTTTTGCGATTTTTCGATATCATTTGCCAGTGATCGAAGTGGCTCAAAATCAACGCGCTGAAAATAAAATCTTACAAATATGATGATATGACATTAAATTTTAGATCAAAGTTATTGATCTTGTTTTATATGGTATAAAAAAATTTCTATCAAAATTTCATGCGATTTGGATATTTCTACACCGTTAAACTTGCAAACCGGCTCACCGGCCATTAAAATTATTGATTTTGAGCCACTTCGATCACTATAAGCAAATGATACGAAAATCACAAAATTTATTTCCTAGGTATTGAAATACTCTAGATCAACTTTAACGGGAGCCGATCATCGATTCGAAAGTCCGAACATCGAAACAAAGTAGAAGCACGGAGGGCTCCGTGCTTCCATAAGCATACCAGCCTACTCATATATATATATATATATATATATATATATATATATATATTATAGAGAGAGAAGAGAGGAATGTGAGAGGAGACGGGAGAGAAGAGAGAGGATGGAGAGGAGAGAGAGAGAGAGAGAGTTGTGCTGGTATGCTTATGAAGCACGGAGGCTCCGTGCTTGCAAGTCGTTTCGATGTTCGGACTTTCGAATCGACCGATCGGCTCGTTAGAGTTGATCTAGAGTTATTGAAGTACCTAGAAAAATAAATTTGCGATTTTCGATATCATTTGCCTGTGATCGAAGGGGCTCCAAATCAATATTTTAACGGCCTGTGGTGAGCCGGTTGCAAGTTTAACGGTTTAGAAATATCCAAATCACATGAAATTTTGATAGAAAATTCTTTTATACCTATAAAAAAGATCAATAACTTTGTTCTAAAATTTTAATGTCATATCATCATATTTTGTAAGATTTTTATTTTCAGCCGTTGATTTTTGAGCAACTTCGATCATAGGCAAATGATATCAAAAATCGGTAAAATTTATTTTCTAGGTACTTCAAATACTTTAGATCAAGTCTAACGGAGCGCTCGTCGATTCGAAAGTCCCAACATCGAAAAAACTTGGAAGCACAGAGGCCTCCGTGCTTCCATAAACATACTAGCCGCACTATATATATATATATATAGAGAGAGAGGAGAGGAGAAGAGTTTTGCTGAATACTATCGGTAGTAAAACGAGCCGTTTTGCTACCGATTTATTTGCGATTGATAGAGCTTCCAATTGACAATCGGGTCCGTTTGAACATGATCTATACCACTTGAAGTGTTTAGAAATCAAAAATTTCAAATCTTTTCGACATCATTTGCCTAATGATCAAGGGTTTCAAATTTGTAATTTTAATGGTCGAATAAGAGGCGTTTTCTCGTTTAACGCGTAAGATATCCAAATCAATTGAATTTTTCGATAGAAAATTCTTTAAACTATTTAAAACAAGATTTGTATCTTGATCTTGATTACAAAACTCCTATCATTCATTTTTTAAGAGCTATCTATTTTCAGTCATTCATTTTACTGTCACTTGATGGATAAAAGAACAATATCGAAAGTGCGTGAAAAATTGATTTCTAGTAGTTTAAATGGTTTAGATCATATTTAACGGAGCCGATCGTCAATTTGTAAGCTCTATCATCGAAAACAAATCGGTAGTAAAACGGTTCGCTTTATATCGATAGTATTCTAGTTCAAGCTTCTCTCTCTCTCATCTCTCTCTCTCTCTCTCTCTCTCTCTATATATATATATATATATATATATATAGAGAGAGAGAGAGAGAGAGAGACTCTCTCTCTATATATATATATATATAGAGAGAGAGAGAGAGAGAGTAAGTCTTCCGTACTTTCGAAAGTACGGAGACCTCCGTGTTTATAAGTTGTTTTCGATAATAGGAAATCCGATTCGACGATCGGCTCCGTTAAATATAATCTACCTTATTGGAACTATTTAGAAACCAAATTTTATAATTTTTTGACATCATTTACCAATCGATCAAAAGGTCTCAAAAATAACTATTTTAACAGCCGATGTGGCACATTTTTAAGTTCAACGGTGTATAAGTATCCAAATTAGATGAAAATTTAATAGAAAATTCTACTTAACATCATAGCAAGACCAATACTTCCAATTTGAAATTTGAGTCCTTTGTCACTGTTTTTTATGAGATTTTTATTTTCAGCCGTTTATTTTGAGGCTACTTGTTTACTAGACAAATGAAGTAAAAAATTTATGAAATTTGGTTTCTAGGTGGTTCTAATAGCGTAGATCATGTCTAACGGAACCAATCGCCGAATCGGATGTCCTATTATTGAAAACAATTTACAAGTACGGAGGCTTCCGTACTTTCGAAAGCATAGGAGCCTAGCTCTATATATATATATATATATATATATATATATATATGTATGTATTATCTAATTAAGATGATTTTTTTACGGAGTCTATGATTTGATCGCTTCTCAATAATTTCACAACTTAAATGCCCTTCAATGGTGAATTTAATGTCACAGAAGCTCCAAAGAATCTTAGCTAGCGAAGTAAATGGAATTGAATGTATCTCTGTTTATCTTAATTGAATGGCTCTTAAATATTCATAATATATATATATATATATATATATATATATATATAAATATAGTAATATACTATTTTATGCAAATGGGTCTATTAATGGAAGAGCACAAGACGTGCGACCATGAAGCTCTCATGGTGTCTTCTTCTTACGAGGAAGAGATAAGCTTACATTAATGTCACTTGTTTCGTGTCAACATAAGGGATTTTTCGCAAAATTCCTCCTAAAATTTTTCCACCGTTGGATCTTTTCTCCCTAAGAGGATTGAGGTGATGCAAATACTTAGTTCTAATTAATATATGTTGACTTACAATATTCTTAGTATTCTATTAGTCATCGAAATCTTATTAGTGGGTTTTTATTTTATTTTATTTTTTTTCAAAACATAGTAGAGTATGGTTCACTTAAGATACACGAGCCTTTATTTTTTGTATTAGCTCTGAGTAGGTTTCACCTAAAGGTAGGTTACAAGGCTTCAACTCCTTTAATGAGTTGTTGCACCTTTTTTTTGCAAGGATGCAAGGTTACTATAGGTTTTTCCTTTTTCCTTTTTTGATTAATCGACTCTAAACATCTACTGAGACCAAATTAATGTAGTCATTTAATTTCACATGATTTTGTATCTTTGAGCTTAGCCACAATTAAGAGCAATATCAAAGTGGAGATGTTTTGAAAACATATTTGGAGGAATAACTCAATTTCATTATGCACATAAGTGTCCTTGGTTGCGTAAGAGGGAGCATCAATGCCCCTTTTACGTTCAAACATAAAGCATAAAAATGTTACTCTATCGGATCTCGAGTCGAGGCAATCGTTGTGCGCGAGACTATGATGATTTAATTTAAATATTTTTCCCCACCATTCATCATGATTCTAATTGCAACATTTAAGGCAATTAGGATTTGTAGCCGACTCAAGCCCAACTACATAGATTTTTGACTCTCTTGTTAGCCTCATTTCTCAAGCACTAGGTAACTTAATCAATGATATGGTTAAAGAGTGGAGAAAATATATATTTATAACATGTATTTAGTTGTTCATGGGGGCAAACCCATGTGCCCCTCTTTTATGTCTCCTATACAAGTTCATGGAGAGATCTAGGGAGGGGGATTAATTGTAGAAGCCAATAGAAAAATGTTTAGGCATTGATTAAAGTAATGCTAAGTAGATCCCTCATTTCTCATGAGCTTTTTCAAATGATATATTTATTATACGACTATTCAAAAGAGAAGTGCTTAACTATTGGTGGAGTGATTAGTTCATGGATTCTATAGGGTAAGGGATTAACAAAATACCCTCCCATCAAAGTCCCACCTCCTTTTTGGCTTTGCCTTGGTTTTGTTGAAAAGTAGCTCTTTCCACCCATGGGCCATGAATATGCAACAATTAATTAAATTTTTAGATTTGATAGTTAAACTACTAGATTTGTCGCCGCATTTGCCTCATGAAGGAAAGGTTTGACATGGATTAAATAACACATATATAGAAAGTGTGAGTAAGACCCCTTGGTTGAAGGTAATTAATATATATGAAGAAAAGTAAAACACTTTTCTCGAAGAAAAGCATCTTATATGTCTCAAACAGATCAAATATTGCCAAATAATAATGCAAAAATTCACCAAAAATTCATTATTGTCATATTAAACAGTTATTAAACGTACAATTGGTTAAATTTTATTAATCTAGCTTACTATGAGATTATTATTGGCTTTTGACCTATACTAAATGGTATTGGCGTTTCACGGAAAATTTTCTAACTTTTTTTTTTTTTTCTCAGGCCAGAGTATGAGAACTGTTTGTGTTGGTATTTCCCTGCTTGGAAGATAATGGCTTCATGGTGGAAAGAATAAGTTAAGCCAATCGAGGTAACGATCCTACCAGTCTACTAATTTGACTAAAATTTTCTCATCTGTTCTCTAGTATCTGTTCTACATTGGATGCTACATAAAATTTAAATCCCATGCTATGCATTATATATCCTTTTTAAGGTTTCAACTTAATCTAAGCTTTATAGTACACAACGTAGACAATTTTTATCAACAAGTAATTAATAAGACATGCCATGATCATGCTTGAACCGACCGTTAATCACTCCCCCCCAAATGAAGAGAAAATCTAAATTACTTTGTTCGTGCTTCTTTATGTTTTACACGTAGGAACGTGCGTACGCACGTGTGCGTGTCTCTACGTGCTCGTAAACCCGCACGTACTACACTCGTTAACCAAAATCATAATCTTGTTGACCATATTATCTAATACGACAACGAAGATTGTTCCAGTACAGTTATTAATGCCCTTGTTATTTAAAATTGACTCGATTAAAGAATATTATTAGTTGCTTGTATGAATAAATATGGAGTAAACATCTTTTAATCATCAATTAATCACTTATATGGTTGGGTTCGTCTTGTTTATTTGAATAAATTGGGGTCAATAGTAATAGTAATCGCTTCTTCCTCTCCACCATCCAATAAACATCATTTTATGTATTATTTGAGCTAGTATTAAGGCCGTGACGTGCGATTTGTATTCACCGTAAAACTCGATTCGAATCCTAATCCTCGTCTTAATGCGTTAATTATTAACATAAAACTTTGTCGTCACTCTTCGAGCGAGTCCAAGGCGTGATTAAATGTAGCATTAGAAGTCAAAAAGCTTAGATGGCAAATAACGGACACCTCTTATTGACTTAGCTTCTTATTTAATGCAAAGTTGAGTAATGGTATAATTATTAATTTATTTGAATTAAGTAGGTAAACTATTCCTACCTGTCTTTGCTTGAATTTCAAGTCGTATACCCTACCATTTATTGTATTTATATATATATTTATATTTATTTATATTTATATTTTCGAACCATTGAGATCGATCTGATATTCTGATGTAGAAAAACACGGGAATTACATCATTTGGAAACTATAAAGAGGAATTGGATTAATGCTCTTTATTCGACTAGTGCTTCTATCTCAACTGAGACCAAATGTACTTTCATTTCTAATTTGTTTTAAATTGGAGTATATATTATAGTATATATAATAATTTGGTGGAATACTCTCAAAGCACCAACCTTTAGTTTTTGAGTTCGTAGCCCTTGATCTACTCCTTGATTATTAATAAGCTTTGGATCAAACACTTTCCACCACCTACCAACCCCATCATCTCAACCCTACATCATCTTCGCATCCAATGGCTAAAACTCAAAAGCACCAACCCTTGTGCTCTTGAGATATTCTAGTTCAACTATATACTATATTATATATATATATATATATTATATAATATATTAATATATAGCCAGGCTGGTATATATCGGTAGCACGGAGGCCTCCGTTGCTTACCAAGTGTTTTCAATGATGTAGCTTCCAAATCGACGATCGGCTCCGTTAGACCTGACTACACTATTAAAAGTATTTGGAAACTAAATTTCATAATTTTTCGACATCATTTGGCTAGTGATCAAAAGATCTCAAAATGACAATTTTAATGGTAGATTTGATGTGTTTGTGAATTTAACTGGTGTAAAGCAACCAAATCTGTATGAAATTTTTATAAAAATTATTTTTACTATTAGAGTAGAGATCATACCTGGACTGATCTTAAATTCAAGTCTTTTATCATCATTTTTTATAAAATTTTTATTTTGAGCCGTTCATTTTTAGACTACTTATTTGATAGGTAAATAATGTCGAAAAATTATGAAATTTAATTTTCAAATACTTTTAGTAGTGTAGATCAAATATAACGGAGCCGATCATTGATTTGGAAGCCGCATCATTGAAAACAACTTGGTAGCACGGAGACCTCCGTGCTACCGATAGTATACCAGCCTAGCTCTCTCTCTCTCTCTCTCTCTCTCTCTATATATATATATATATATATATATATTGATAATTCACCAGATAGGAGGGAATATGGGAAAAGCCTATGGGAAAAGCACACGTGTCCTAATAATATGCCCTGCTTCTTCTATGTTGTACAAGGAATAATACAGGTACCTATGAAATCCATTGCCACAACTTAGGATAAGTCCATGCACTATCACTATTATTGATCTATAATGTAAAGAGATTAGTACTTTTAATTATCTCTGATAAAGTACAATTTTTTAAAATTAAGATGAGGAAGATAGCGGGAAAAGGGCACGTGTTGTACTGTTATGCTCTCCTCTTCTAAGATTTTGTACAAGGTCCTTCCAAATTAATAGCAAATAATACAAATACATATATACGTACATAATATTACCTTAATAACGTACTGCTTCATGTACTCGTTGTAGAGGGACCATCATCGTAAATGGAACATCAACTGAAACAGTTAGTACTTGTGGAAACTATTTCGTGGACCTTGTGTACCACTTCATCTGAGGACCGTACCACAAAATGCAGCTATGGGGTTCTCTGGTTTGATGAGAACAATGGCACCTTTACATTTGTAAATTAGGTGTCTCATTTATTTGATAGTTCTTACTCTCTATTAAATATAAAAATATTTAAATATTATTTTCTATTAGTTTAAATTTTTAGAGGACAACGATTGGCTTCTAACGTTATTAATTTTTTTCTATTTAATTTAAGTTCATGTTATAGACCTTGCAAAATGTCTTGAGTCCAAATATAAGAAGTTTTAAATATAAAAATACATAAGTATTATTTTTTAATGACTTAAGCTTTTAAAGTACAATCGTTGTTTCACGTCTATCTTTATTTAAAATTTTGTAAACTTTACCATCTATCTTTTTTTTGTGTTTCATATTTACCGTCTATTACTTTTCTCCTTTTTAATCTCTACTGCTTAATTAACTATAAACAATTAATCAATAAAGATGAGAAATTAAAAAGAAAGTCAATTAAAAAAGAGTAATTGTAAATGTACATCTCAAAAGGAGGTGTAAAGAGGGTAAAATGGTATTTGCATCGACGGTCCACGGATGACATTTGGAGCGGGTCTAGGGAATTATTTCTCTAGACCACTTCCCTCATCATTCTCGGGTTAGAACTTAGAACCACTCGCATCTAAGTGGCTCGACCCTGATTCTGACCAATCCATTATTTGAGTCCCACATGAAATCACATTTTAAGTGTTATCCTCAAGCCATAATATTTAGCAATTAAAAGAGATATCATCCTTCACACAACTTTTTCACTAAATCCCAATCATCTAACTGATTTTTGTAAAATTAATAATAAAAATTTCATAAAAATACTTGTTGAATTACTGGGTGGGACCGAAAGGTCCATTAAAAAAAAGAAAATCCATTACCTCTTTATACGATCTTTTATGTTGAATATAATATTAAGATATTAGTTTGTGTAAGGACCTCTTAATTTATAGAATTTTTGCTGTAGTGTGTTCCCCATAGGATATTTTTAATTGCTACTGAGAAATTGAGCTCTCATTAAAGAACATTCAAGTCACGGTTTCACTTCAATCTTTATCGAGGGTGGTTGATGCTGAATTTAAACCTAAGGTTTTATTGTTTTGCTTCTCATTTACAACTCTGTCCTAAGTTTCCTGTACTCCTTTGAATGCCAACATTAATTTTCTAAGTACAAAACACTTGATAGATGCGTCTAGTGTTTGTGTGCTTCGATCCGTGAAAAAAAAACGGCGATGGGCCCTCCAATATTATTCGTAAGGCGATTTATTTATCGTAGACGCGCGTCAAATATTGTGGGGGGAATAGTACTACTCTAATAAGTATATAGAACGCCAAGTTAGTGTTCGAACCAATGCTATGTTCATATCCATTTTACATGCACGTAAACAATGTGACAGTTTTTGATTGGCCGAATTCTGCAGTTACAGAATGGCAGCAGTCGTAAAGCTTGAAAGAAACTAATCTTATGCTTTAAATAATTATAAGATATTAGAGACAAGAAGCTCGTTTTAGCTTTCTATTACAGTAGAAACTAAAGATCTTCTACTTGTCCAAGTGCATATGAGCTGCTTACATTAGATCCAGTTTTGTTGCAGCAGAGGAGGGCTTTTTCTTTTTTAACCACCGGTTTCTTTCTAATTGTTAGTTTTTGCCCAGTTTTGCTGCTTATCATTACTGTTTAGTGGCAAACTTAGATGTTTATGTTAGAGACAAGAAAAAGATGAGCACCACTTTTGAACATTGATGCTGGTGCATAGAGATAAAAGGCTAGGCATAAATGTGCATAACCCCTCTCCTAAACTTGAATTGAATTCGCCACCTAACCGCGTAAAAAGAAGAGGATAAGTAAAGCAATGGTCACTAACCTAATTGCGAAATTTCTGCGTATCAAACTGCAAAGCTCTCGCGCCTAGAAGGCGCATTATATATATAGGCCATGGCTTCTATACTATTATGAGTATTGGAGCCCTCGTACTCATAAGTTGTTTTCAGTGATGAAGCTTCCGAATCGACGATCCACTCCGTTAAATATGATCTAGAGTATTTGAAACTTCTAGAAAATATATTTCGTAAATTTTCGAAATCATAATAAAGTCCATCAAGTGAGCATAAAATGAACGGTCAAAATCGAACGACGTCCTAAAAAAGAATGATCGGATCCTTCAATTTAAGATCAGAGTTATTGATTTTTATCTATGTAGTGAATAGAATTTTCTATCAAAAATTCAACAAATTCCGATTCTTTTACACCGTTAAACTAGCAAGTATCCCATACCGGCCGTTAAAAATTGTCAAATTTGTGACCTCTTGATCGTAAGGTAAATGATGTTGAAAATTATAAAATTTGATTTCTAGAAGTTTTAAATACTGTAAATAACATTTAATGGTGTGGATCGTCGATTCAGAAGCTCTATCATCGAAAACAACTTATGAGTACGAGGGCGATCATACTCATAATAGTATAGTAGCCGGACCCTATATATATATATATATATATTAACAATAGAATTAGGCTAGAATACTATCAATAGGACCAAGTTATTGGTGCTATTAGTTTTTTAGCTTTTGGATTGAAAAATGTGCGGTTAGGATGATGTGGGCCCCCTAGAGTTGAGTGAATAGTTGACTGAATATTATAATCTAACGGATAAAAAAATTAAAGGGTTAAATCTAACGGTAGAAAATTCGATAGCACAAAATTCTTGGTGCTATCGATAGTATCCCAGCCGGACTCTTAACAATAATTTTGTTGAGAGTTTCTCACTTCTCACTTGTCATTTCACGAGTACCCTGTCGTCGCATTGGAGTACATATCAAGTCGCAAGAGCAAACCTAATGAAGCTCAGAGCTTTGAAGACTAAGCATAAAAGCCTTTTTACTCTGAGAGCTTCAAAGAGCCCATCAAGGCATCAACTCACATTCATATACTAAGAGACATCCAAAGAGAGAGAGAGAGAGAGAGAGAGAGAGAAAAGCGATCAACAAGACAACATTCACTGTATTGAACAATAACAAGTGATCTCCAATCCTGCTTCTGCTTTTCACAACAGTAACCATCAATAGTGAGAGAATATAAAGTACGTCGAAACTCCAATTTAGTGCTACTTTTGCAGCGGAAAGAATCTATCTACTGAAAAAACTTTCAATTTAAGACTTACAAAAGTGATACTCAGACAACACCTCATCTAACAACACGCCACCCAACAGAAGGACCAAACATGCCCTAAACTCAAAGAGAGCCACATTACTTTGTTATATTGACCGGTGAAATTGCTTTCGTTTAAGTTTTAACTATTTCTTTATCCTGTGCTTTTGTTCCATTTCTGATATTGAAAAGAAACTCTACTTTCGAGTTTCATCTCACCTGAACACTACAAGCAACAAAAAAGAAGGCACTGTATGCATCCTCTGTAACAATTATTAAGCTGAATTGCAAGCAAATCTTAGCAAGATAAACATGAAAATGACCATGTAACTACTACATTCATGTCACCTCTATTGAGGAAAAAGGGATTTACAATACAGATCCAAAAGAGAAGCACATTTCTTTCTCTTATTTTTGGGTGTGCCTACTACTCGAGTTCCTCTACCAATGTACCTACACACTCATAAAGCTCCTTCCTTTTTTACTACGCCAGGTAATCAGGGTCACAATTGAAGACCATATCGACAACGTCATAAGAGAAAATTGGAAGAAGCAAAGGTGCGCATTAATCTTCTATCATCTGCTGCCTTTGTATCTCGTCTATATACGACATGAAAGAGTTTTCGGAACCATTCGTCGCATTATTACTGCCTCGGCATTGCAACAGCTGTTGCTGAAGGCTTTGAATAAACTCGTTCAACCGCTGAATAGTCTTTTCTTGGGATAAGATAATCTACAACAACGGAGTAACAATCACGCTTAATTAATCACTTAAATTATAGTGCAAAAGCGTTACGCAAAAAGAAAGTATATTAGGTCGGGGTTTACCTTCTCTTTTACAACTTCTTGTCTATTTGAAATATGCTGCTGATTCTGAGAAATGCCGGGAGTTGTTTCCAGTTCGCTCACAAGTTGTTGCTTCCATTCGAATTGCGATGTTATGATCAGTATCACTAGCAGAAAAACAAGAACTATAGGTCTTGACATCATGTCGAATGATTAGGACGAACCTATAAATGAAGTTAGGTATATTTAGCATTATCATCAACAAGATTAAAGTTTATATCACTAAAGCAACAAAAAATTGGGGTAGTTGATATTTATTGCAAAAAGAATAAACACCACCAACATAACAGTAACAAGCACAAAAGGGAAAACAACACGAACAACATAACAACCACAAAAACAGCAGCAGAAGCAGTGAGTCAAGTTCCAACTTTTCGATGTCAACTTCAACAACCTTTTTCGTCGTTTCTACCGTACAAGTTTACTCCCCAAAACAACGAAAACCTTTCCACTCATTTAAAGGAGTATCCTTTACTATGTATCTATAAGTCATACTGAGCATAAAAACCCAATAATCACGTGTATCATTCCTAACATTTCCTACACAGCTCCATGTTTCGATCATATGGTGTCATTTAAATCTTCACACTCCTTGAACAATTGGTAAATATATCTCCTCGATATGTATCGATACATCACGTGCATCTCTCCTGAGATAGTCGCAAAAGTCTATTTACTATGATTATTCAATGATAACACTAATTGCCACATCTCCTAGAATATCTCATGATTAATGAACTTGAAGGAATCCTCTTTTCCCAGTGCTATCCACTATTAGCCCAAAAGACCAACACCTTGTATATATCATCTTTTACTGCATATGAAAATTTTTCATTTGCTCTAATATCCCTATTGAGCTCTCTCAATTCTACCACTCAGCAGCAACAAAATTGATCATAACCCAGTTAATATCCACACATTCTGTAACCAATCATGGAACAACTACCCCATATCCCTACATATAAACAAACATTCGTAGCTTTTACTAACCTCAATCATGCATTTGAATCCGCATTAGCTGCTACTTTTTTCTCAATTCACATACTAAACCTTGCATAAGGGGAAAAAAAATAAAAAATCGGTGAGATTACTCACAGAGCATTCCATTAGTCGCGACGCTCGATCGATCGAAAGGGCTCCGTCCCCTTCTTCGTTCCCGATCTTCGATTAGAGGGTTAGGGTTTTTGGCCGATTCCGTGCTCCAATAGCGGGCGATGGGTTTCTGATTTGGGGAAAGCATCGTCGACAATTTTGATTATTTTCCCCTCACATTCTTTTTTTTTTTTGGATCGGGTCTCCCACGTAATCCATGAACCGTCCATGAGTGGTTTCACACCATTTTTTTTTTTTTTAATTTTAGTACGATGTGCTGTAAATTGTATCAATTTAGTATTTCGTAATTTTATTTTTCTCTTTTTATTATTTAATTATTAATTTTTTTTTCGTTAAATCAGTATCAAAGTTAAAATTAAAAGATAATGTGAATATTCGATAAATCTAAATAAGGTATCTGACGTTTTTTATATATAATTTATCGAAATGTTACGGAGAAATTGATAAAAAGAGAAAAATAAAAATACAGAATACTAAATTGATATATTTTAAATCATAAATTACTAAAATATGAAACACTGCGGTGCTATTTGAAGTTTTTTTTTTTTTTTGCCCTCTTATTTTTGGGATTGAAGGATGATGCGGTCTAGGGATGACATGGTGAACCAGATCCAGGTAAGTTTCATCTTTTTTTGGCTCATTTCCCTCCTTAACTGGGCCGTGTAACATTTGCGCGGGAACCCTCACACTATTGGACCCCATTATTTGGGCCCCTCGCCTCACTTTGGGGCCTCATCGAAACCATGTGAAAACCCAGGGAAACCTCCTCTTCCCTGTTTGGCCTCTCCCCTNATAAAACCCAATAATCACGCGTATCGTTCCTAACATTTCCTACACAGCTCCATGTTTCGATCATATGGTGTCATTTAAATCTTCACACTCCTTGAACAATTGGTAAATATATCTCCTCGATATGTATCGATACATCACGTGCATCTCTCCTGAGATAGTCGCAAAAGTCTATTTACTATGATTATTCAATGATAACACTAATTGCCACATCTCCTAGAATATCTCATGATTAATGAACTTGAAGGAATCCTCTTTTTCCAGTGCTATCCACTATTAGCCCGAAAGACCAAAACCTTGTATATATCATCTTTTACTGCATATGAAAATTTTTCATTTGCCCTAATATCCCTATTGAGCTCTCTCAATTCTACCACTCAGCAGCAACAAAATTGATCATAACCCAGTTAATATCCACACATGCTGTAACCAATCATGGAACAACCACCCCATATCCCTACATAAAAACAAACATTCGTAGCTTTTACTAACCTCAATCATGCATTTGAATCCGCATTAGCTGCTACTTTTTTCTCAATTCACATACTAAACCTTGCATAAGGGGAAAAAAAATAAAAAATCGGTGAGATTACTCACAGAGCATTCCATTAGTCGCGACGCTCGATCGATCGATCGATCGAAAGGGCTCCGTCCCCTTCTTCGTTCCCGATCTTCGATTAGAGGGTTAGGGTTTTTGGCCGATTCCGTGCTCCAATAGCGGGCGATGGGTTTCTAATTTGGGGAAAGCATCGTCGACAATTTTGATTATTTTCCCCTCGCATTCTTTTTTTTTTGGATCGGGTCTCCCACGTAATCCATGAACCGTCCATGATATAATTTTTTTTATGTGGTTTTTTTTTTTATTTTAGTACAATGTGCTGTAAATTGTATCAATTTAGTATTTCGTAATTTTATTTTTCTCTTTTTATTATTTAATTACTAATTTTTTTATTAAATCAGTATCAAAGTTAAAATTAAAATATAAAGTAAATATTCGATAAATCTAAATAAGATATCTATATCTAACGTTTTTTATATATAATTTATCGAAATGTTACGGAGAAGTTGATAAAAAAAATAAAAATAAAAATATAGAATACTAAATTGATACATTTTAAATCATAATTACTAAAATACGAAACCACTGCGGTGCTATTTGAAATTTTTTTTTTTTCCCCCTCTAATTTTTCGGATTGAAGGATGATGCAGTCTAGGGATGACATGGTGAACCAGATCCAGGTAAGTTTCATCTTTTTGGGCTCATTTCCCTCCTTAACTGGGCCGTGTAACATTTGCGCGAGAACTCTCACACTATTGGACCCCATTATTTGGGCCCATCGCCTCACTTTGGGGCCTCATCGAAACCATGTGAAAACCCCGGGAAACCTCCTCTTCCCTCTTTGGCCTCTCCCCTCCCTATGACCCTCCTCCGCCTCCCCAAACCCTCCTCCCCCACCGCCGCCGCCGCCGCCGCGGAGCCGAGCGTCGCCGCACTCCTCGGCCTCTGCCGCAGCGTCCGCGCCCTGGAGCAGGTCCACGCCCTCATCATCCGCAGGGGCCTGGAGCAGCACCACGCCCTCCTCACCCGCTTCGTCTCCCTCTGCGGCTCCTTCGCCGCCCCCTCCTACGCTGCCGCGGCGTTCCGCGCCGTCGCCGCCCCCTCCCTCCTCCTCTTCAACGCCGTCCTCGCCGCCCATGCCCGCAGCTCCCCGCTTCCCGCCACCCTCGCCCACTTCAACCTCCTCCGTCGCCGCTCCCCCGACCCCCCCGACGCCTTCTCCTTCCCCTCCCTCCTCCGCTCCTGCGCCCGCGCCGCCGCGCTCCCCGCCGGCGCCGCCGCCCACGCCGCCGCCCTCCGCTCCGGCCTCGACGCCGACCTCTTCGTCCGCACCGCCCTCGTCGACTTCTACGGCAAGTGCCGCGACGTCGCCGCCGCGCGCCGCCTCTTCGACTCCATGGAGGTACGCAACAATGTCTCCTGGACCGCGATGCTCATCGGGTATCTCGCGGTTAATGATCTAGCGTCGGCCCGCGCCCTGTTCGACGAAATGCCTGCGAAAAATGTGGTGTCTTTCAATGCCATGATCGACGGGTATGCCAAATCCGGGAATCTGGCGAGTGCTCGGAAGCTGTTTGACGAAATGCCGGAGAGAAATAAAGTATCTTTCACTTCCTTGATAGATGCGTATGCAAAGGCCGGAGACATGGTCTCTGCGAGGTCTTTGTTTGATAAATTGAAGGATAGGGATCTATTCTCATGGTCGGCAGTGATCTCGGGCTATGCCCAGAATGGTCGTCCCGGTGAGGCCTTAAAGATCTTCTCTGATTTCTACGAACAGAACATCAGACCCGACGAGTTTATTGTTGTAGGGCTGATGTCGGCATGTGCTCAATTGGGTAGCCTCACATTGGCCAAATGGGTCGATTCATACATTACCCGTTGTTCAATCGATACGAACAACTCCCGTGTCTTTATAGGCCGTATAGACATGAATGCAAAGTGTGGCAACATGGAAAGGGCTTCTCTCCTGTTCGATTCAATGCCGGATAAAAATGTTGTCTCATACTGTTCTATGATGCAAGGGTATCTTCTTCATGGGTCTGGAGCAAAGGCCGTCGAGCTCTTCTCCCAGATGCTTGAGGAGGGGCTTTCACCTGATAATGTTTCTTTCACTGTGGTCCTCACTGCATGTAGCCATGCTGGCCTAGTCGAGGAAGGGAAGAAGTATTTTGCGCTGATGAGGAATGAGTTTTCTATTGTTCCATCTTCAGACCATTATGCTTGTATGGTGGACCTTCTTGGTAGGTCGGGGAAATTGAAAGAGGCATATGAGCTTATAGAATCGATGCCTGTGGAACCTCATGCTGGGGCATGGGGTGCATTGTTGGGTGCTTGTAGGGTACATTGTGATATTGAGCTCGGAGATATTGTAGCGAAGAAGCTTTTCAAAATAGAACCTCAGAATGCTGGTAATTATGTCTCACTATCAAACATCTATGCGGCTGCTGATAGATGGGAAGATGTGTCGGATGTGAGGACAATGATGAGAGGCAGAGGGGTTAGGAAGATACCTGGTTGCACATTCATTTTGCCTTAAGTAAGTGTACTCTTGATCATTTGATTGCAACAACTGGAAGATAACTGGTCGTAAAGTGCTTCCTTAATCCTTCTGGGGAATAATTTTTTGGATTGATGAAGCTGGCAAGGAGCCAGAGAAGTTAAGAATTAGTGCTTTTGGGAACGCTATTCAATTCAGCTCGCCACAGGTGAAATTTGATTATTTTATTGGACAGTGGTCTTTCTGACAAATTTCTCTATTTTGATTTTCTTCTTTGTTTCTTTAGTTCAATGATGTATATGTAGTTGCGCTAACTTTCACTCTTCATCTTCGACTTGACTCGGCTTTTAGCAATGCACAGAGATAATTTTCCCAATTGCTGACGCGAGCATTGAGAGCTTATATCCACCTAAAGTCACAGCTTCGGTGTGCCAAAACCAAAATGGTGTGCCACCTAGGTCACATTGGATCGCCACAGACTTTAGTGCAAAGTCAGTCTACCATGCTTTAATTGTAATCTTAGTTTCTATAATAGTATTATATTTGATCTAGCTTCGGCCACTCATTGCTTCTTTTTTCGGCGGGCGATAAAGACTGCGGTGAATAGGATTGGGAGTAAAATCATCTTCTTCAATGGGTTGACAGTTTCGTGGAGTGCTGGAGGGTGAATATCTTCACTAAATTATTGTTATTTTTCCTTTAAAAGATATATGTTAGTTTTCTATTATTCGAACCATACAATTGATGCGGTCCTCTCATTGTTTGTTGCTGGTATATTGAAGAATATCACGAAGAGTATCATAACAGGTGTTGCACCTGAAGATTACGCATTATCACCACCTCATCTTTCTTATCATCTCTGAAAGAATATTAATTCACAATTAATTTGACTTTATATATTGCTTTTCTTGGCTCTTTTTTTTTTTCTTTCATTCCTTTGCAGGGGCCGATTGTGTAGACCTTCGGCCATCCTCAAAGGAGGATCCCATGAGGCTGAAGAGTACGACGAGGAGAGATATGCAGATACTGTCATAGTGGCTAAAGCAATTCTATGAAGATATAAAGGGTCGGTACTACATCTGAATTCCACAATTTTATTAGTAATAATCTTTTCATGTTCATTATTATTTGCCCAAAGCTATACCTAAAGTAATTATTAATTATGCATTATCTTGGGATGATTATATGGACTAGTGCTTGTATTGACCTCATGCCTAAGTAAACCAAAAGAAGAGTATTAAGTGTTTAGCTGCATATCTGTCCACATGTATATCAATACTTTTGTTTAACTTTTCCGTCCAAAATTAGTACTATTTTGCTCCTGACAGATGTGGCGAGTTTTCTTCTCTCTTGCACTTGAGGATATGAAACAAGGACATGACTCTACAGGAAAGCATTTTCTTGTTTCTTTTGAAAAGTCTCTATAGGTAAAGAACTATAGCTTAGTAAATTCTTCTCTCAGTGGAAACTTTATATTCCTTTTAGAATTGGTTGACTGATAGGACGGCTTCGCATTTTCGCAACAAAATTTCCGTCAATAACCCAACAAAATAGAACAATTTCAAAAGCATCATTACATTAGGTACAGACGATGGAAGATACAGGTGGTATATAAAGAGAATAGTGTCATTGCATAACAAGGTATTAATTCTTCTAGAAGTAACCGTCAGCCCTTCCTTTGAACCCAATCTGACCAAATGTCAGGCAAAGGAACAACCCTATGTGCCATGTGATCATCCACAACCTGCAAATTATGATCATAAATGAAATCGCACTGCTAATTAAATAATTATCGAAGAATTAAATCAAATAAAATGACAATGAGTTCAAACAGACCAGAATTGAGAATTGAGTGCGGGGCCTGTGGGCCAGTGGGCCAGCTCGGCTCCAATGCTCTGGAAGAAGAGCCCGGTGAGGCTGTTGCCATTGATCGCCGGAATGCTTGATGGCGCAAGCCACCCGATCAACCCGAACCCGATTACATTTAGGTCAGTCCTGAGCCAGTCCCTCTCAAAGCTTTGGTATAGAATCCGGAACAGGAGGAAAAGTAAATTCACACATCCATGTCAAATATTTCTCCTCCTGATTTAGGCTTAAGCTACTATGGTGATTAACAGTAAGGAGAGTACACAATTGCAAATGCCACTTACCAAGTGAATCTCCCACCATAAGCTATCTTCTGATTCAGAGGGTTTCTTGAGGCCACCTGGGTCCTTATGAATCCTATATAGAGTTCCAAACGGTCAATGCATCCAAAATTTCTACGGGAGTCTAAGAAAAGAACATTGTTGAATATGTGAAATGAACCAGATGATCTTTTCCTTTGGTTGTAGTATTAGGGTCTATTTGGCTTTACTGTAGCATGTAGTGATGTTTGGTTCACTATTTTCTATAAGGAGAAACAACACTATGTTAAAATCTTTGCAACAGTTTTTTCTACAACGAAATTAGAATCTAGTGAGATTTAGCTTTTGAAATCATGTTTATAATATTTGCTAGTTCTAATCAGTCTATTTGTCAAATTTTTTATCTGAAATAATTGCAACTGAAAACAGAAATAGAAGCGGGCCAAGTAGACCCCTAAACTAGTAGTACTAGAAGTACCAGAGGTGAGAGATGGCTTCGAAGATCGGCGGGCGAGGGAAAGTGGAGAGCCCAAGCCTGCAATGTGGGTGGTGGTCGCCATTGTTGCCATTTCTCTCTTCCTCGTATGTTTTCTCTGAGTTGAAGGGTTGTTGCAAACTATTAGAGGCTGAGTATGCTTGGTTTTGCAGAAGTATGATATGAGCTCGTGTGATGTGGATCACTTCCCATGGATGAAACGGATTCGTTGGGAGGGATGCGAGCTAATGGCGGTGCGCCACCTGGACACTTGTGGATAAGATATGATGTTTATTTTTTTTGCGATCTGAGTATTAAAGGAAAATAATGCTATGTGTGTGTCAAAATGTACCCAAGTATATAATTGATGAGTTGGTGCATTTTTATATTATTATATTAGGCGCCATCCACAAATTTTGCTGGGTGTGCGTGTGTATCTCTTGGTGCTTTTTTTCTTTTTTTTTTTTTTTTTTTTTTTTAAGTATTCTTTATTTGGAGTATGTCTATGTAATTGGATACATTGGGTGAATTCTTCGCAAAATATGAATCTTTAAAAAATGTTGCGGTTCGTTTCCTGATGGCTAATGTACTAAACTTTTTTACCAATGTCCTTTCCATCATATTCCTCAAAAAAAAAAAAGAAAAAAAATTTGAAAAAAAAAACAAAAGAAGATCTATTACATAGTTAGTGCATAAGCCCATTACTGCTCAACACAGTTTTTTTCACGAGGCCCAAAAATAAAAGCCCGTTAATGATCACCAGTAGGCCGTGGCTCGGGCTATTGGGCCTTGTTGTACACATATTCAGCCCATGTAATGCCTATATCTTTTTTGTCAAGTTATTGGGCTGGGCTGAATCTAACATTCTTATTGGGCTGCACTAAAATTATATGGGCTTTTTTGAGCCCAAGATTCCCGTTGATAAGTCTATTTTTGGTATGTTTCGTTTTTTATCCTAGAAAGGAAAGTTTTCAGTTTCAGGGCGTTTAATCAAATGTTTTCTCGCGATATCTCCACCTCGTGATATATAATAATACGGTGTTCTCACCACGGTTTCGCTTAGATGTATTGAATGATCCCCATCCGTACTAAACATTTTGTGATCAATGTCTTAAAAAATGTAATATGACAATCTAATAGATGGAACCTCTGATATTTAAGAACAATAGATATTTGAAAACATTTTTGCTCTCGATTCAATCTCTAAATTTTCCGTATTTGAAAAGGTTATTTGAGTGGTAATTTAAAAAATAATAGGGGTTCCATGAACAAATGGATGTTGGTGGTCTATAGCTTAGCATGGTGAACCAGGTGCAGGGAACAACAATTTGTTCCAAGAGGTTTATTGGACGTTAACTTCGTCCAAAACTGAAACTTTCCATTTTAGGTAAAAAAACGAGACGTGTATAAAATAGACTTTACCAAAAATGGAAGGTCCGGCTCCGCAAAAGCCCATTAGAGAGAATCTATGGGCCGTTTAAAGGCCCATTAGGCCGTTAGGGCCATTAATATATTTGGCCCACATATCACCCGCAAAATAATTTTTCTCCAAGGTTATGTTATTCTTATTGGGCCGGGCCCCACATGTCAGTGCAACGCAATAACCGTGACTAATTAATTTACTTATTATTCAACTTAGATAAATTAATATAAATTGAAATAACTAACTTTAAATTTCATGGATCTATGTTAAATTGACCTATAAATAGTAGAAGGATCCAAATACTCTTTTTTTTTTCCTTTTTTTTTTTTTTAAAGGTTGGGTGGTTAATGTAAAGTAAAACATGTATGTAGAATGTAGAATGTAGACCCCTAACCTTTTTAGACTTCGATAGTGAGTAGTTTAACTAGGAAGCCTCTAGAGTTGCTTTTTGAATGTGGGGCCAAATTTTTCCGGGTGTAGACTAGGCAATAATTTCTCAGGAAGGGCCAGGGATTTGCTCATCATATATACATATATGAGCTCATTTACCATCTATTCTAAGGATTGAGTCATCTATATGTGTGTGTGTGTGTGTGTGTTTTTCTTGTATATTTGCATCAATGTGGTAGCTAGGGACCAGCCACGGTGCATGCTTATGTATCTGACATGTACTCTTTCTTAAGTATTTTCTTGTAGTATCATCTAGGGTGACATATGATTGCTGACTTAAAAACAAAAAAAAAGAAAGAAGAAGCAAAGATAGAGAGAAACTGCAGCTCCAAAGCTCCAAAATCAGGTGTTACATAAGATTGTAACGTCGCAATAATTCCATATTGGATGAAAAAATAATTCTGATTTGAAATTATATGAAGCCTTGCAGGTTGATAATATTAACCATACTTACGTATTTTGATATCGGTTGTTTGGATACAACGAGTTATTATTACTGACGGATCGGATCGTTACATTTATTGTAGAATTTAACATGGTAAATCCATTACCATGTTAAATTCTGCTTTAAAATTTACATAAATGGTAATCCGTTAGCTCACACCAATCCTCCTTACTGAGTTTTTTTTTTTTTTTTTTTCAGCGGATAATATACTTGTTCTATCGAAAAAAATCATTTTGTTGGAGCGACGAAGAAATTTTTAAAACAACTATTTCTGCGCTTAAATCATGTCTCTACTTTGTAAACATCATACAACACAGGATTAAATAAATCTAATTCTGTTTTAAAAAAAATTAATTTCAGTCGTCTATATATATATATCATATATATATATAATATTTATATAAGTATATTACAGTATTGAGGCTTTTTGGTCAAACATCTAATAGTTTTGGTATAAATCACTCCTTAAATCTATTAATAACCTTTGATCAAACACTATCCACCAACCCACCTGAAAAACCTAATTCGTCCAACCATCATATCTCAACCTGCTACATTCATTCAATCCAAAAGCAAATAAAACTCAAAAACACGACTCCGCTTTGACTCTTTTTGAAAGTATTCCAAAGCCACTATATATATATATATAAATGTTTGAGCTAGAAATACTCTCAAAAAACGACATCAAGAGATTTGTGCTTTTGAGTTCTTTAACCCTTAGACTGGAAAAAAATGTAAGGTTGAGACTGAAGGCGGTGAGTGAGGGAGGATATACAAGTGCAGGGTGGAGTCATTGAGGGCAGACAGTGGTCATGCTCCCCTCCCCCTCACTGAAATTATCTTAAAAATTACATTAAAATTCCTTATTATAAAATATAAATAAAATATTATAAATTAATTTTAGTTACGAAACCAAAAATAATTTTTTTTTAATAAAATATTTTGCCTCAATTTTTTTTCGATATTTCTATTGGTCCTTTTCTCACTTACAAACTCTTACGGTCTTAGTTTAAATCTTTTAAAACATATGTCATTAATTATATTGCTTAAGTAATATATAACTTGAGTGAATCCGACAAATTTTTTTTCTCTCTTAATCGACCGATAGAATTTTTCTAAACACTTATCAAAATAATCTAAATTTTGGCGCCACCCCACCGCCCGACATCTAATTCTGACTTCATCGCCTGAGATGCTGGCTAAAGGCATGACACTAGTAGTTGATTCAACGAGCTATCTAGTAATTCAAAGGGTATAATCCATGACTAGAAACCTTAAGAAGCATCAAAGCAGGGTGATACTTGCTAAAAGTATCTAGCTCAAACTTATATATATATATAATATATTATATAGTAGAGCTACTAATGCTATTATATAGCACCCTAAGTTTTATTATGGAGCGACCACCATCAAGTTTTTGGTCCATTTGGATTAAGAGATGTGTGGTTAGGCAAATCAATGGTGCGCCCGCGTACGGTTGATGGATGGTTGATTGAATAGTCATATCTTAACGGAGTGAAAACTGAGCAAAAATGCATCTAATGATATCTAAACGCGCGAAAACTTGTTAGCATCAAAGTGCTTCCATAGCTAGTAATAGCAAGTAGCCACCGACCATAATATATACTATACTATATATATATATAGTCATATAAGTTACTAAACAATTATGGCTGAAATATTAATTAATAGTCTAAAAAATTAACACGAGCAATTTAGTCGCCATCATTCAATTTTCGTAAACTTCTTTGAATTAAAAGATGTTAGGTAGATATGATGTGACCCTTGAACTGAGGTTGAGTGAGTCTGCTTGGTTAAATAAATTAATATCTAAAATCGCGAATGAAAGTGATAAAAAGATATAAAATCAACAATGGTATTAAATAATTTGAATAGCACAAAATAATTCGTAACTATGAATAGTATCGTCTTAACCAGCCGGACATATATACATATATATATATAGTTAGGATAGAATACTTTTACAGTATCACACAACGTGAATACTTTGTGTTTTTTAGCCTTCGATGAGAGATCTGAGTTGAGATATGGCTCCGTACGCCTGTGGGTTAAATGTGGAATACGGTTGATCCAAGGTGCTATTTGTAAATTACAAAAAGTAATCCACATGTAAAAAACCATGATACACACAATGGGGATTGATAACTTGTATACAAGTAATCTTTAGATCAACTCTATATATAAATACCTATATAATAGTATTATATTAGTTATATATATCAATCATAAAATGACCATGTGAATACTCTCAAATTCCTTCCCCCATGTAACTCTCCTCGCTTCCTTTCTTCCACTCGTCCTCCCCACTACGAGAAGAAAGGACGGGAACCGTCGGGGAGATACGTGGCCCAAAGCACCAGTGGTCCCGCACGAGACGACAACGCAATCCCTGATCGACACCGTTGTCCTCCTCTGATACCCTATTACCGACCAGAGCACCTGTAGATATCGTGGGCGCGACAGTGAGCCCACAAAAGAGAGCACCGCGTGCCCCTTGGGGGGCGTGCTGCTCGGGCCCACGTGGCGTTAATCAGCATATATATATAATATCATACTATCACTATACTATACTATATATATATATACTATATAGTATATATATACGAGGTACGGCTAGAAATACTTTTACAAGTACACTCAAGGTAAACTTTGATTTTTTAACCGCATTGACTCTAACTTTTTGATTAACTAATCCAGTCTTTCGGACCTCAAACACATTTCCAGCTTATCACACATACTACCTACCACCACACTTACCATTAATTCACTTCTTCATCCATCACCAATTATCTCCCATCCAAAGTGGCTACGAAACAGTTATGCCAGTGGTAAAGCACAAGTATCACTTGGTTGATACTTCTTAACAAGATATTATTCAACGTCTACACTAATAATATAGTTATAATTAATACTATGAATCACCTATATAGTACACTATCATATATATAGTATGATATATATATGTGACTAATGAAGTGGAAGCTCTCTATTGATAGGATATGAAATACGTAAGGCATTTATCACTATCTAAATTTTCGTGTGGTTTTTTCAGCGGATATATACTTTGGTTCTATGGAAAAAAATCATCTTTTTGTTTGGAGACGAAGAAAAGTTGTTTAGAACAACTATTTTGGCGTTAAATCCAGGTCTCTTATTTGTAAAGTATCAGCAACAAGGCATTCATGTACAGATTCTGAATTTGTTTTTAAAAAAAAATTAAATGTGAGTGTCCTCATACTATAATATATATAATATAGTATATATATATATATTAATAGCGGTTTTGTGATTCAAACACTTAGTTTTTGATATACTCTTGAATCATTAAAACCTTTGGGATCAAACACTATTCGCCACCCCGACCAGACCTATGCCATCATCTCAACCCTAATTTCTTCATCCAAAAGTAAAAATCACATAAAGCAGCATCCTCTTTGGTACTTTTGGAAGTATTGCTAGCTCCAACTATATATAATATATAGTATATTTTGAGCTAGAATACTGCTCAAAAAGCATCAAGAGATCTTGTGCTGTTTGAGTTGTTTTAACCCTTTAATGGATAAAAATGTGAACGTTGAGATGGCGTGCGTAGGGTGGTGCAAGGGTGGAGTCATTGAGGGCCAGACAGTGGTCATGCTCCCTCCCCTCCTAAATTTTTTAAAATTACGATAAAAGTCCTTCTATATAAAAAATTAAAATATTATAGAATTATTAATTTAGTAGCCAAATTAATTTTTTAATAGAAATTTGTGCGCTCAATTTTTTTTAAAATTCGAATTTCTTGCGTCCTTATTCCCTTCTCAACTTTACGGTGGCGTGTCTTCTCTTAAACATATTGTCGTTGAGTTATTGCTAGTAATAACTGAGTGAATCCGAAAAGTTTTTTTTCCTATTATTGCGAAGATCGAATTTTTTCCTATCAAATCTAATTTTGGCGCCCCCCCCACCCCGAATCTTAATTTCTGATATCATCCCTGAGATGGTGGTGACGGTGGAATGTAGTTGGATTCGAAGGAGCTATTGAGTAATCACAGGAGTAAATCCAAGGACTAGAAACTAGAAAGCAGTCAAGAGCGGGATACTCTATAAAGTATTCTAGCTCAATTATATATATATATACTATTATTATATATATATAGAGGCTACTATGACTATTAAATAGCACCAAGTTATTGATGCTACGGCCCGAAAAGTTTTTGGCCATCTGGATTAAGAGATGCTGTGGTTAGATGAATGTGGGCCCGGCGTAGGGTTATGGATGGTTGATTGAATAAGTATGATCTAACGGAGCTGAAAACTGATCAAAAAGAGTAGGATCTAACGCGCGAAACGTTGGTCAGCCATCAGTGCTTCATCGCACCTATTAATAGCATAGTAGCGACTCCATATATTATATATATATAATATATATATATATATATAACTGGCTGAAATATTATAAGTACTAATGCTTAGTGCCTTATTAAGTTTTCTACATACTTGAGAATTAAAAGATGTGCGGTTAGGATCGATGTACCTTAAGGTGAGTGAGTGGTTGGTTTAAGATAGCTTATTACATCATAACGGATAGAAAGTGATGAAAAAGAGATATAATTAACGGTGAAAATTTGTAATAGACACCAATAATTCCGTACTATGGAATATGTATCGCCCATGCCGGACATATATATAGCATATATATATGAGTAGGCTATGAATAACTTGTACAAAGATATCACCCAAGTGATACTTGTCGTGTTTTTTAGGCCTTGGAGTGGAGAAGGCATGTGAGGTTGAGATGATCGGTGGTGGAATGGTGGTAATGTGGAATAGTGTTGAGGTGCCAAGGCTATTTGTAATTAAAAAGTAGATCCACATGGGTTAAAAACACTGATAGGCAACATGGAGGATGATACTTGTAAAATCATGCTTAGATCAATCTATATATATATAGTATATGATATATATATATATATATATATATAAAATGAGCAGTGTGCTCTAATATTCGTTCCCCATGTAAACCTCTCTCGCTCTTAAACCACTCTCCTCGCCACGTACGGAGAAGAGAAGGAGGGGAAGTGAGGGAGATACGTGGGGCCCCAAGCACCCAATGGGTCCCGCACGTATGACCCAACGCATCCCTGTCGACAGTGTCCTCCATGATACACTATTGACCACCGAGCCACCGTAGATTCGTGGCCTCAGTGGGGCCGCACAAAAGAGACCCCGCGGTGTCCATTGGGGGCGATGTGGGGCCCACGTGGGCGTTAATAGCATATTATATAATAATATATATAATATATATATATATATATAATATATGATATATATAGAGTAGGCTAGAATACCTTTTACAAGTATCACTCAAGTGATACTTGTGTGTTTTGTAACATTGGATCTACTTTTTGATTAACTGAAATGTCTTTGGATCACAACACTTTCCCACCATACCACACCTACCACCTACCTACCATCATCATCTCAACCTCACATTTTCATCCAAGGGCATAAAAACCAGCACAAGTAGTCACTTGGGTTAAAGGGAGTACTTGTAGGAGGTGAGGGTGGCTAACGTTACTAACGCATATACCTTATAATTATATACTATATATATATATATATATATGAATATATATATATATATATATTAGGGCTACTATCCTATTGATAGGATAGTAGCATTTATCCTATCAAATTGTTCTTGATGATAGAGATTCCGAATCTATGATCGGAGCATTGAAGTTGATCTAGAGTATTTGAAATATTTAGAAATTAAATTTCATAAATTTTAAAAATTATTTATATGGTGATCAAAGCGTCGTAAAATTGACAATTTTTGACGGCCTTTATAAGCCGTTTGCTTGTTTAACGGTGTAGAGTAATCCAAATTGCTTGAATTTTTGATAGAAAATTTTTTATACTATTTAGATAATGTTTGATAATTCTGATTATGAATTGAGGAAGTCTAACCTCTATTTTAATAAGGTTATTCATTTATGACCGTTCATTTTTCAACTCTTAAGATGAACTTGATAATGAATTTTAAATATTACAAAATTTAGTTTCTAAACATTCTAATTATGTAGATCAATTTCAACGGTGCTGATTATCAATTTGAAGCTCCCATCATTCAAATCGACTTGATAGGACAATATCCTCAATCCGATTAATAGGATAGTAGATGGACTATATATATATATATATATAGTCCAGCTACGGTGCTTGTAAAAGCATCAAGCACTTGGTGCTTGTAAGTTTTTCGAATCGACGATTCACGCCGTTAAACATGATCTAGAGTATTTGAAACTTCTAGAAAATAAATTTCATAAATTTTTGAAATCATTATAAAGTCCATCAAGCGAGTATAAAATGAATGGTTAGAATTGAATGACATCCTAAATATGGATGATCGGATCCTTCAATTTAAGATCGGAGTTATTAATTTTTATTTAGATAGTGAATAGAATTTTCTATCAAAATTTCAACCTATTTCGATTGTTTTTCACCGTTAAACTAGCAAATATCTTATACCGGCCATTAAAAATTGTTAATTTTGTAACCTTTTGATCGTAAGGTAAATGATATCGAAAAATTATAAAATTTAATTTCTAGAAGTTTTAAATGCTCTAGAAAATATTTAACAGTATGGATCGTCGATTTAGAAGCTCTATCATCAAAAATAATTTATGAGTACGAGGGCGATCGTACTCGTAATAGTATAGTAGCCGGACTATATATATATATATATATATATATATATATATATATATACCCTTATTATTATTAAGGGTAAATTTTAAATACCATCACCGTGATTTCGCACTTTCTCATTTTAGTAACATATAGTTTAAAGTGTATCACTTTAATATTCTGTAATTTTTTTTTTCTCTTTCCATTAGCACCCTTGTTAACTCTCCATTAAATCATATAAAACAAAGTTCAGATACTTTATGTATACTTTATAGAATATTCATTTTAATACTGTGTGGTTTTACTAACGTTTTACTTTAATGCCCTATGATTTTACCGAATTTTTACTTTACGATATTAACATTGTCACTGATTTAACAAAAGAATTAGCGGAGGAAATAATGAAAAGAAAAAACGAAACCACATGATACAAAATGATACATTTTAAATCACATAATACTAAAATAAAAAAACGTGAAATCACAAAGATGATATTTGAAATTTTTCCTATTATTAATTGAGCGATCGCCGTAGAATGGCCTACTAGGCTCGTGGGCTTCTATTCTACTTGTCCTTGGTTTCTCACTTATTAACAAGCATAGGACGGTGATATTAATTACTACAAATAATATAAAATTATCGTCCAAAAAATATATAAAAAAAAACTAATTATTTACTATCACATTTTGAACAAGGTCCTCTCCATTATTTTGATTCGACTCAAATTCTACAACTCCCCCAATTCAAAACTCTGATCTCTTAATTAATAGTTTGAAAAATAAATACTAGACTCTTCAATTTTACTTTTCCGTATTGACACCATAAAAACAGACGTTTTGAATTAAAGTAACAACAATTCAGCTGTATGTTATATTTAGCGAGACTAGAGATAACTGAGTTACATTTTGGGGTCTTTCCACAAGCAAACCTCTCTAAGGTAAAAAAGCAAAGCTACTTTTGAAGGAATCGAGCTCATAGCTAAGCGGCGGATCTTCCTTGGTACCATCTAGTTAACACTTAACACCGAAACGTTTGTTTTAATTGACACCCTGATGCCACGACGAGAACAAACAGCCTCACCCTTTTGTCAGTAATTTGGTGGGTCGTCTGGACGGATAGAAATAATTTCATTTTCCGAGCAGCACCCCCTGACGCTACAAAATCTCTGGCACCCTGTTAATCTATTAACGAAGGTTTGGAAAGAGCTACTATGATATGTCTTTAACTTTCTACATCTTACTTCTGTTTTTTTTCTACTTCCACCCTCCTCCCCTTTCTTCCTTTTTTCGCTTCTTCTTACTATTTTTTTTATCTACCTAGTTCATTTTGCTTAATGAATAAAACATATAGCTCGCTACCTATTTCTAAAAAAAAAAANTTGTTTTAGCTGTCATAGTAAACAAAGTTTATGGCCTAATTATAATTAGGTCAATCCATGTGCCTCCAAAGTGCTTGAACCTACACAGATTTTTGATAGTGCGATTTATATAGGCAAGGGCGCGCCTAGGAAACAGCTTTGTGGCCCCAGGTTTTTGGGACTAAGCAAAGAGCAGTGTATATATATACAATAGCTGTTATTAGTAACGTGCTCTTCCTCAGTGTTGTTGGTGATTTTTGCCCACAAATCGAAGAGCCAAACAAATTGAAAACAAAAAAAAAAGAGAAAAAAAAATCATTTAAAATTTAACCAAGGACGCACAAGTGGTCCATCTTCGTGCATGCATGTAGCCTAAAACTAATGCAACTCGATAGAATTTGAGAGAGGACCATTCTATATATATTTTACTTAACCATCCAACATATAACTGCAGTTAAATATATGCTTGCTAAAGCAATCACAACCATTGATACATAACAATTGCGCGCATTTCAATTTACAATCCCGCTATGATCAATCTTTTAGATAACACGGTATCAAAGTCGGTCATAATTATTAACCCTCTTTAGCACTCAAGGATTACAGATTTTATACTTGATCCTTGAGGGATCTTTAATTAGTTTAATCTCTATCTCATATCTTTTTGTCACATGCATGATTCATTTGATTACTAATAACACCTGTCATTTATGCAACATCTGTGTCATAATAATTTATGTAGGACACATGTGCTCCATTTCTCTCCACTGTCGCTACAGAACCTTCTTCAAGGTTGAGGAAGACCATTAAAACATAAAAAATAAATAAGATATCAAAGGACCACAAAATTTCTCAAATTTACCACATAATAATTATATATATATATATATATACACACACACACACACCAGATATTTCAGTTCATGCACCTAATAGCCTCCTATTTTGCTGCACAAAGTCCATCATATGATTCATATCCCCTGGAAAGAGACAAAGTGGGCCCTTTCATTGCATGAACCCAAACACTGTTGCACTATACGTGTCATCCACTCGAAGGGCAACTTAACAAAGAAACAGAAGATGAGTTACCATGTGTTGTTCCTCTCATCTCCATAAACAGAGTGAGTTACACGACCTCCTCCTCATAATTCAGAAGCTACCATTTTGTTGATGTGCACATAAAAAATATGTATACAAGAAGGGGTGCAATAAGATGCCTACAAGTGTTAGGAGGCGGTTTGCATGATTGAGTTTTAAGGGGTAATAAAGGGAAGAGAACAACCACACAATAAGAACAACATGGGGAGGGGAAACATTATGGGCGATTGAGAGGAATTGTATGGATGGGGCATTGTACACGACACCAAATATATATAGAGTGAGGCTACTATGCTATCGGAAGCACGGAGCCTTCCGTACTTCCAGCTCGTTTTCGATGTTGCGACTTTCGAATCCTCGATCGGCTCCGTTAAACTTGATCTAGAGTATTTGAAGTACCTAGAAAATAAATTTTATGATTTTACGATATCATTTACCTAGTGAACGAAGGGGCTCAAAATCAACGGCTGAAAATAANACGTGTGTACGCGTGTGCCGTGAAAATAAACAGTAAATAAAAGAGACGGTAAGTTATTAATTCAACACGTAAAAAAAAAGCAATTTTTTTTATTTTATACTACATGTCTATAAACCTACGTGGCCTGTGCATTAATAAAAATTCTTGTGTTTAGTTGGATAAACTTTCGAGTCTTTCATTTTAATTTTAAAAGTTTTAAACTTATCCGTAAAGGTTTTACCTGGGTTAAAATCAAGTGGAGATATCTTAAGGTGGGTTTTTTATATATATTTTATTCTTTAAAAGGAACGTAATCACAGAAGAGATGACACCCCTTACCAATGTAGGTACGTAGTAATTAACAAGTTATTAATTTTTTATTGTACGTACGAAATTTTAGCAACTTTTGTTCATGTCGATCATTAATAAGCGCACTCCTCCCCTTTCTAACACAACAACTTAGTGATTAATTCCTGAACCATCTTGTAGAATCAATTACTTCGATTTAATGTGAAAACCAGGAGCCTGATACTTAAGATATTGTAATACCAAGAGTTTGAAATGAAATAATATTATGATCACTTTATGGGCGCGCTACGACCTATATTTAAAAAAAAAATTATTTAAAATCAAAAAATATAAAATTTTATTAAAATATTCAGATTAATAATTAATTTATTTTCAATATATTTTTATTAAATTATCAATTAAAATAAATTTATTTTAAATAACTTTGCTGTTGGTGATGTTTTTTACAATGTAAATTCCTACGAGAAAAAATATAAAATGTTACGAATTTTCGCAGGGTTATATAAGGTTGCAGTAAAAACTTTCGCAGCCAGTTTCACAGCCGTTTACTTCTCAGCGGCACGTATATAGTTGCGAATATGATTCGCAGTCATTTTATATAAGACTACGAAATTTCACAGTCTTAAAAATTTTAGGGCTGCGAAATTCGCAGCCTTTTAATTTTTATCAACATTTTAAATAGTAGTAAATTATTTAACAAACTATAGTATACTGCTGCAAAAAACTTCGCAACCATAAAAGATATAACATTTTTACGAACCTCTGCGAAGGGGATTCTCAGCAGATTTTTCGCAGAAATATAATTAAAAAAAAACATCACTTGAATAAAATATTTCTAAATACACTTTTTTCTAAACTCTATTTATATAGTTTTATTAAAATTTTTTATTATTTATCTTCCCTTTATTTTATTATCTTCTTAAACAAATTATTTTAATTAAAATATATATACGTGTGCGCGTGATATAAAGATTTTAGAATGAGGAGTTTAAATTTAATACATAAAAAAATATGTAGCTAGTTTAATCTAAAATAATACGCTAAATAATGCACATAATAATTATTATAATTAATTAATATAATATATGTTACTCAATAATTATTTAAATTAATTAATTAAAGTATCTCAAATCTCTAAATTTTAAAATTTAAAACTTCAAATTTTAAACTTTTATTTATAATATTTAATTTAAATTTTAAATTTTAAAATTTTAAACTTTCATAGTTTTAAAATTTAAAACTATATATATATATATATCTCTCTCTCTCTCTCTCTCTCTCTCTCTCTCTCTCTCCCCCAAACCCCCCTCTGCACAGTGGGGTTGTGATGTTGTTTTTGCCAGATATCGCTGTGACAATTTACAGCCATGTCCAGTTTTTTTCACGACGACCGATTTAATGGCTGTGAAAAGTTTTCACAACGATATACATCCCAGCGATCCATATATCACTGTCAATTTCTCACAGCGATATTAGATTTTTCTCACAACGATTAAATCGTTGTGAATAAATTCGTAGATCGTTGGCGGCCTTGAGATGGAACAACCGACGCCACCGCCTCCTCAATCCATCACCTTCATGCAATAGTTTTTCAGCACTATATAGTACTATAATTAAACAAAATAAAATGCTAGATAGTAAAATCAAAATTTTTAAATATCTGGTAGTTATTTCTAAATGATCTAAAGTTGAAGTTACTTTGCATGCATTTTTTACCTTTCTGTTTTTTTTTTTTGCCAATTTGTTATTAATATTTTTTTTGCGGTCCTATTTTTCTCAATTTTGGTACCAATATATGTATGGGTCTAAGTCTCAATATTGATATATTTTACAAGACAAAAATGAAGAATTATTCTGCAAGCACGGAAGACTAACGGTGGAAACTCGATAGCACTAAGGATTTAGTGCTATCGATAGTATCCACTACAACAAATAGAGCTTCTTCCGACAGTTTTTTTACCAGCAATTAGGCTAACTGCCGCTAAAAGTATATTATACCAGCGCTTTTTATTTTTATTGCAGCAGTTACTAAACCGCTGGTATATATGATGATAATTCTCAAATTTATAAATAATATTGGACCCTATATTTTATTAACTTTTTCCATCAATTGGGCCATGGGCCAACCTTGGGCAATAAACACTTTCCACATTAGCTCTCCTTATATTTCAAATAACCTCTCTCTCTCTCTCTATCTCTCTCTCTCTCTCTCTCTCTCTCTCTCTCTCCATCTCCACGCACCGTGAGCTTCGAGCTCGATCGATCTCCATCTCTCTCTCTCTCTCTCTCTCTCTCTCTCTCTCTCTCCATCATCTATCCGATCAGATCCGATCCAAACCCTAATCTCCACCCCCTCTAATCCCTCCGATCTGATCGAATCCAAGCCCTAATTCTCAGATCCCATCCATGGCGTCCCTCTCCTCCCCTCTGCCGCTCCCCTCCGCGGCGGCGGCGCTCCGCCGCGCTCGCCGCCCCGCCCCGATCGCCGCGGCGAATCCGTTGCAGTCGCCGTAGCCCTCGCCAGAGCCGAGGAGGCGATCTCCGTAGTGGGCGCCGCTGTTTCAGCCGATCGTCGGCGACGTGGCCGGAGGAGGCGGCGGTGCTGCGGCGGCGGCGGAGGAGGTGGCGGCGGAGAGGGAGAGGGAGAGGTTGACGGCGGAGAAGGCGAGGGTTCTGAGGGTTCTGAGGAGGGAGACGAGGGCGACGGAGGGGTGGCACGACGCCATGTATCACTCCACCATCGCCTCACCCGACGATCTCGAGGTTTAAAACGACGATCCTGAATATACTCGGTATGCCCTATATATGTAACCCACCGCCCTTGTTTTCATGTTTCTAATGTAGAAGAAACCTGTGTATGATATATATATATATATATATATATAT